>NC_133332.1:271496512-271554012 GCF_042186555.1 Aquarana catesbeiana
CCCGTCCCCCCCCCCCCCCCCTCTAATTTGTCCATTCTACCGTTCATAAAAACGTGTATCTTAAACAACACAAAAAACAGGGATATGGGACATGATTATCAATACTGACACACGTACACCTGTGCAATTGTCCTGATTGAGTTGTGCTGACAGAAGGAAAGAACACAGTGAGAACAGAGAATGCCTTATTGTTGTGATGCAGTTAAAAAAAAAAAAGTGTGTATATATTATATTATATTATATTATATTATATTTATTTAAACTTTCCATCTAGTAAATCTTCTGCCCTTGTTTTAACTTTGAAATGTAAAACAAACGTGTTTCTTCTGCCAGTAAATATCTTATACAGCTCTATTCATGTTTCTTGTCTGGTAAAAAGCCTAGATCTCTGAATGGCAAAGATGTTTTTATTACAAATTATGTGAGCAGACTGCAGTTCCTCTTTAATTACTGTCCATTACTTGATCGTGCTGACACAAATGGCTGCACAAAATTAAAATAAACTACCGTATTTATCGGCGTATAACACGCACCCCAAGTTTAGGAGGGAATTTTAAGGAAAAAAAACTTTTAGGAGGGAAGTTGAAGGGAAAAAAACTTACATTTAAATGCGCATCAGTGCAGCCTTGCCCCAGTGCAGCCTTGTTAGATTTTAATTTTTAAAGTGATGCACTGCCAGATATTGAATGTAAATTCAGGTTTATACCCCCTTTTACCTCATCCCGACAATATATTTAAAGAAATTAAGGAGAGAAACCCTGGGATTGTACGGGTGATTGGGGGGGGGGGGGGGGGATATAAGTAAATAAACAAAAGAAGGGGGGAGGTAATGAATAGTGTGATTGGTATGCCAAGTGCCCAAAAGTAATAAAATATTATACTTTATTTGAAATGTACGAAAATGGAGTCTTTAAAACAATGGACAGTACATACAAAATACCTAGACCATATAGATGAACGTTCTGAGTTAAAGAAACATACATATACGTGGTACATAGGAACCCAACATGTTTCGGATTAAAAATGCAATTCCTTCTTCAGGGGTTTCTTGTGAGGGTAATTGTATGATCTGGGGGGGTACATAGGTAAAGTATACCAATCATTAGTACATATATACAATTAACATATCTCGTAAGTATAAATGGCAAGAAATAGGAGCTTGGGGAAGTAGAAGCTATATGCAGAAAGGGGGGAGAGGGGACTTACTCGTTCACAGAATTGTATGCATATCCCAGCTGGACTATGACTTGATAGCTTTCGGATGATGTTCCAAACCTCAGTCACCACAGCATCAATTACGCACCATATTTGAATATGAAAGGCCCATAGGCTTATATATTGGAAGCCAAAATTTGAGGGCTGTGTGGAATCCCTGTAGTATGTCTAAACAGGAGATCTATAGGCCCCATAGATGCGTCAAACACGAGAAGTCATCAGCGTCCACAAGGAACAGCAGAAAAGGAAGAGGGGAATGTGCGTCCCTGAATATAAATATATAATGTGATAGGAGTATCAAATGGAATAATGATCAGAATATACCAAAACAAAAAGGTAAAATAAACAATGTACAGTAAGTATAATTGCATCCACCCAAGGCATACTGTCATGCTGAAATTTTAATCATAAAGGTGTGATGTAAACATGTATGTATGTTTACATCACACCTTTATGATTAAAATTTCAGCATGACAGTATGCCTTGGGTGGATGCAATTAAACTTACTGTACATTGTTTATTTTACCTTTTTGTTTTGGTATATTCTGATCATTATTCCATTTTTTGATACTCCTATCACATTATATATTTATATTCAGGGACGCACATTCCCCTCTTCCTTTTCTGCTGTTCCTTGTGGACGCTGATGACTTCTCGTGTTTGACGCATCTATGGGGCCTATAGATCTCCTGTTTAGACATACTACAGGGATTCCACACAGCCCTCAAATTTTGGCTTCCAATATATAAGCCTATGGGCCTTTCATATTCAAATATGGTGCGTAATTGATGCTGTGGTGACTGAGGTTTGGAACATCATCCGAAAGCTATCAAGTCATAGTCCAGCTGGGATATGCATACAATTCTGTGAACGAGTAAGTCCCCTCTCCCCCCTTTCTGCATATAGCTTCTACTTCCCCAAGCTCCTATTTCTTGCCATTTATACTTACGAGATATGTTAATTGTATATATGTACTAATGATTGGTATACTTATGTACCCCCCCAGATCATACAATTACCCTCACAGGAAACCCCTGAAGGAATTGCATTTCTAATCCGAAACATGTTGGGTTCCTATGTACCACGTATATGTATGTTTCTTTAACTCAGAACGTTCATCTATATCAGTGGTTCTCAACTCCAGTCCTCGGGACCCACCAACAGGCCAGATTTTAAGTATTACCTTGGGGAGTTGCAGACTAGAATACTGAATCACTGAGCAGCAAGTGATATCACCTGTGATGTATTTAAGCTATCTTGCAAACCTGGCCTGTTGGCGGGTCCTGAGGACTGGAGTTGAGAACCACTGATCTATATGGTCTAGGTGTTTTGTATGTACTGTCCATTGTTTTAAAGACTCCTCTATTTTTGTACATTTCAAATAAAGTATAATATTTTATTACTTTTGGGCACTTGTCATACCAATCACACTATTCATTACCCCCCCCCCCCCCTTCTTTTGTTTATTTACTTATATCTTTTCCCCCATCACCCGTACAATCCCAGGGTTTCTCTTCTTAATTTAAGTGCAGCCTTCGATCCTGTGATCCCTGCCATCCTGGGCTTCAAAATCGCCGACCGCGATTTGAAAATGGCGCCGCCGGCGCCGAAATACACAGAGCCGGTTCTCGGCGGCTCTCGTTCACTTTCGGCTCCACTCGTAGTCCCGCCCGGGATGGGCGTGACTGTGAGAGGAGCTATCCGAACCTAGCCGAGTACACTCGGCTAGGTTCGGGCGGCACTCGAGTGAAGCCGAAAGTGGCCGAGAAGAGCCGAGGACCGGCTCTGTGTATTTCGGCGCCATTTTCAAATCGCGGTCGGTGATTTTGAAGATCTGGCAGCTCAGGATCGCAGGGGATCGGCGTATAACACGCACCTGCGAATTTTTTTTTTTTTTTTTTTTTTTTCCCCTGATTTTAAGGGGAAAAAAGTGTGTGTTATACGCCGATTTAAATACGGTAATTTACAAGGTATAACATTTCAGCTTCAACCACTTCAGCTCCAGAAGGTTTACCCCCTCCCCCTTTCATGACCAGCCATTTTTTGCGATCCAGTACTGTGTTGCTTGAACTGACAATTGCACGGGCGTGCAAACGCTGTACCCAAATAAAATTTTGTGTCCCCCCCCCCCCCATGATTTTAAGTATCATGGTCAAAAAAAACTGATTTGTGAAATTATTTCTTTCAGGGTAAAGTGCAATAGAAAACTGAGCAATGTCAGTCGCTAACGATGAGGACATCCCTCAGGTGGAGAGAAAAACTGTCACTGATTTCTGCTACTTGCTTGATAAGTCCAAACAGCTCTTCAATGGCCTGAGGTTGGTATCACACAAGTTTACAGTGTCAGAAGCATGAATATGTTGGTGTGGATTTGGGGTTTTTTTGAACACCAGGCTAATGTTCGTTGGATTACAATCTACAGTATGTGCACCTCAATGGAAGTGAGTCTGCTATGCTAGAAGAGATGTTTATGACGAGTGAAAGATTAGTGGGTTTAAACTAAGGCACCTTTCACACTGGGGTGATAGGTGCGTCGGCGGTAAAGTACTGCTGTTTTTAGTGGCACTTTACCGTCAATTTTGCGGCGCTATTTGGCCGCTAGCGGGGTGCTTTGACCCCCCCCCCCGCTAGCGGCCATGAAAGGGTTAAAACCACTGCAAAGCGCTGTGCCGGCAGTATAGCCGTGCTGCCCCATTGATTTCAATGGGCAGGAGCGGTATACACCGCTCCAAAGATGCTGCTAGCAGGACTTAAACTCTGCACACACGGGCCGATTACTGGCCAACTTTCAACCCATGTGTAGAACTGCTTGTCGGACAGAAGACTGGCTTCTGTCAAACGAGCATGCTGGAAAACCAGCAGCCAATCAACATCTGATCTGAGCTTGCAGCCAATGGCTGCGATCACTGAACAGTGTGTTCTGGCGCTGTCAGAATGCTGTGCTCAAATCGCATGGTTAGTACATTAACCTCCTCCGTGGTGCGTGTTTGTGTGTGGGGTGTGTTTTTTTTTTTTTTTTTTTTTTTCCCTTTTTTAGTCCGCTGGGTTGAACTGAAAAAACTTAGTGGTGTTCCACTGACATATATTCAATTTTTTTTTTTCTAAGGCATCTGTTAAGATGTTCTTACTATCATGTTGTATTTGCTGTATTTAGTATTATTTATGTAAAATTAACCTTTGTTTTGTCATTATTGCACGCTTCCATCTTGCTTGTAGGGCATGTGAAGTCCACTCGGATACGTTTCCGGGATAAGGTGCTGCTGTCTACCCAGCATGCACCTCCCGAACTCGTGCATGCGCATTGTACACAGGACAAAGTGCCGACAGTCTGGTTGCCATCACAATGGGTAGCGACGGAGGAAGGGCCCGCCCCGTTGTTATGGCAACCAAGAAAAGCAATCTATCTCCAGCAAAGTAAGTAATGCCTTAGCATAGCAGGCAGCTGAAGCAGTTGCAGTGCTGGAAAAAACTAAGATCTAATGCTGCTATAGCCACCGGATGCCTCCTGCACAGACACTGCATGTAACACTGGCAGCAAAACACTGGTTGCCCTTTTCTAAAATGGCGATTGACGACGTGTTTTATCACGTCATTTCCGGTTTTGAATCTTGCGATTTCTGAGAGGTGACGATGCACACTAACTCCAGGGAATTATGACAAACATCTCCCAGGAGCCAGTGCGACACAGGAAATTGCGTAAGTCGCTGCGGGCGGGCGGGAGACAGGAGACGGGAAGAGCATTGGAAAAATGGTAAGCAAAGAAAAAAAAATAATAATTTGCCCAATGCCGTTATTTTGGACATTTAGGAAACGAATGATGTGAGCATGAGAAAGTGGGTGGAACTCCACTTTAACGTGTGTACTAGGCATTCATCTTAGATACAATTAGGGCCATTTAGGCTGAAGGGGAAAGCGGAGCTCTGTACATGGTTTTTAACCCTACGCATAAATAAAACTTCATATTAGGAAGTGTCAAGTGTTTACTGTTTTGAATGATTGAAAATTTACCTGTGAACAAGAGCCCGAGTCTGAGCGCTGACATCTTCTCATTAGCCCAAATAAGATATTGGGTAGAGCGTAGTGAGTTGTTCTTTTGATTGCATAATTCTCTTGGTTATTCATGTGATTGGGCTGATAATAATCTTGACCATGCTCTTTTTAGGGAGATGAGGTAAAAGAATAGATGATAATAGATGAGCCCTTTTATGGGCAGATTTGCTTGTGGGTGTGTACTGTATACTGCAGATTTTTTTTTTTCAGTCAATCTTTAAAGGGTAACTCCACTTTCGTGGGGATAAAAAATAACAAAAGAAAAAATAAAATAGCGCATATAATTGCGACACTAATCATTTTGTAATTGAATGTTCTTAAAAATTACCTTTTTCAATCTGCATGAAATTTTCTGAGAATACATTGCAATATGGCTACCTGGAGTTTTCTGTACTCAGAATATTTACTGACCACTCCCCAGAAACATAATTTCCTGCTTGTGTGATTGGTTCACCGTTTTTTTTTTTTTTTTTTTTTTTTTTTTTTTTTTGAGAGATACTTTCAATAGGAACCCGTCTAAAGGGATGCAGGCCCAGCAGATTTGTGGCCTGTAGCTCCACACCTGACAGATAATTATGAAACCACTCACATTACACCTACTCAGAATAGAGGCACAGAGAAACACTTATGGATTTCTTCAGAATAACAAAAGGTAGGAATCTGCAACAAAGTTTGTTATAATACATAAGACAAACAGATCTTATAATGGTAACAGGTGTGTTCATATGTGCATGGCTCGCACTTAGAAGGTTATAAGACACACAAAAGTTTATATATGGCCCTTTGGCCAGCTAATGCCCCTAAGTAACACATCGGGCCTCTGGGCTAGAGTAGTGTTTACCAGACTTGATGCTTTGGGTCAAGGAGTTTGTTTACAACTTGGTGTGAGTCAATTAGCCTATCGCTAAACCAACACATCACCAAAAGGGATACAACCAGCATGATGCGCGGAAACCACATTGACCTGCAGGTTAGCGAAGAAAGAAGCCCTTAAACTAAGGCGACACGTGCAAGTACTGCGGGGTGGTGAGAGCCTCTGTGCATCCTTCTAATTGTTACATAGGCTGAGCTTTGTAGATAATGTGTTGAGTTACCTTACAGGACTCTGAGCTTTGCGTATTCTCCACGGTCTGTTTAGAGCTCGGCTAGAGAAACTGGTGTCACCCACTATCGAAGAGCCAGCTGTGGTAGTATCAGGTAATGCGCTCATTGGGGTACATTTCCAGCGATCTATACTCTGAACTTGCTGCCATCCAGTAATGGCATATACCTTTAAGGAATGAAGGGTGACCCTGGAAGTCACACATCTATGATGTCCTGCTGCAATGGATGGAGTTGCAACCTCAGCCTGGACTCCGACCAGGCCATGCCCCCAATGTGTTTCACTCTGCCCCCTGGAGCTTTGGTCATGGGGATAGGGAACTCATGCGTATGTGAAGTATTTTTAAGCATCATCGATAGTCGCTCATTAGGTGCAAAAAAAGGTGGCAAGTGTGTGTAAGTAATTGTGATTGGTGTTAATATGAAGACAAGGATCTATCGGTGCAATTTAGCCTAGCGTGCTACCCTCTGCAATATAAACTATTGTGAGTGCAAGAAAAAAATCTATATAAGCATTTATACTTACAATTTGGCCAATAAGCAAAAAAAACGAATTTTATTTAAATATGTGATAAAAAAAATAGTTTTTGAGGCATGTTCGTAGTTAAAACTATGTTTTGTTATTGTCTACAATTTCGGGGGTAAAGCGGCGCTCATTATAGTGCCGCTTTACCGTCGTTTTAGTGGTGCTATTCGGCCGCTAGCGGGGCGGTTTTAACCCTCGCTAGCGGCCGAAAAGGGTTAAAACCGCCCGCAAAGCGCCACTGCAGCGGCACTATGCCGGCAGTATGGCGGCTCTGCCCCATTGTTTTCAATGTGCAGGGACGATTTAGGAGCGGTGTATTCACTGATCCTACAGTGCTGTGAAGATGCTGCTTGCAGGACAATTTGTGACGCCCTGCCAGCGCAGCGCCCCAGTGTGAAAGCACTCGGGCTTTCACACTGGGATTGCAGCTGAGGCTTTTTGCAGGTGCTATTTTTAGCGCTAAAGCGCCTGAAAAATGCATCCCGTGTGAAAGGGGTCTTGTGGTTCCAAAAGACACTCAATGTTTGTGCAGGAGTAAATCATATATAGGTCTAATACATAACGATGTGTTGAATATGTAAATATGAGTATGCAGGGGCAAGTATATCAATGTGTTCATGGGCATATTCTGAAAGGAAATAAGGACAGAGGGCGCACCAGCCTAGCACATTGCCCTTGTAAACATTAAATGTGTTTATTATAAAAATATTATACTCACAAACACAATAATAAAATCGAGCATGAAATGAAGTCCATTCAAGGTCCTATCCTCAAGGGATCCGCTGGCCAGTGGAACCAGAGTGGGATGATGAAAGTCCAAAATGAACTGACGCGTTTCAAGGGTGTCCCCTCTTCTTCAGAGCTAAATTTGAACTGATGGAAGGTAGTTTTTTAAGAGGCAGCAATCAAGTGGATCAGGTCATGTAATTCATGCCCCTCCTTCTGATGGGAGGGCCAAAAAGGCATCAAACAAAAAAACAAACAAATGAACAAAGAATATTATACTACAATGCACAGATACTTCATCTCCCAATACGGGTGTAAATAACCGTATCCTGTCTGTGATACACCCACAAAGGCCCCACAAGAGTGCATGCATAGATCCAAATAACACATGCAACTGCACCCGAAAGGACAGATGGGGACCACAGCTGACAGTAATACAAATATTTGCAATATCACACATAGATGTCTTATTAGACATCTCCAAACAACCTATAAATAGATGTTGAATGATACTCACGTGTGTGTGTGTGTGTGTGTGTGTGTGTGCCAGATGAATAGAGCTGGAGTATGTATGGGTCCACACAGGTGGCCTCCTTTGGATCAATCGTTGTAAGATCAAAAGGGGCCATATGCATGTACAGGTCCTTTGACAATGAATAGAACCATCAGAAATGGATATAATCTCATAGATGTTAAACATTACTACAATGTCAGAATCCATACAAGCCCTATAACAGTGTGACAGGGCTTTTGGAATGCACGCCAGTCTGATTCCAAAACAGGAAATCGGGCTGAGCGTGCCAGCATCTGGTCTGTGGCCCTTTCCGGTGATGCTAAGGGGCGTGGAAATCGGCGGCGTTCACTTAAGGGGGCGTGCCGAAGGAGGGCCCGGAAAGATCTTCTCCAATAGGAAAGGCAGATTCTATCTGCATCGATATGACGGCCGGAGACCAGGAAGTGATCCCACTGGGGCATACCTGGACACCCATCATCATGGGGTCACCCATACAGTACACCAAATATCTCCAGTGACGGCGCACCGATGGCAGTGCCTAGCACTGGAGCTGGGTAGAACACCACCCGCAGAGAGAGTAAGTAAGCTCCAGTCGCCGTAACAAGATGACCCGCAGCGCTGGCCCAGCGATGCACAGCCAACATGCGGTGTTCTGAAGTGGAAGCCCAATCAGAGGTGCATCCATTGTGCACCATAGCCAGATCCGATATGGACCAGCAATGAATAATCATATCTAAATAGGTGCTGAAATGGAGACTAAAACCCACCTACCCATTGTCGGTGTAACAAAACATGCAAACTTGTCCTGTATATCCCTGTAGTAATGCTTAGATATACAGTCTATTGCAAAGTGCATGAATAATGTTCCTTTATGTATATGAATCGGGATGTTTTTAAAAAGTCTTTAATATTAGATATTATATCACTATTCTGCTTTTGATAACATAGCCAGTCGTTGCTTCATGCGGGTTCCTGGCTTTGTTAAGTTTTGTTTTTTTATCTTCATTTTCTCACTTATCAATCATTCACATTTTCTACATAGATATTTGATATATTTGTGTGTATGTAAGAGTCTGATTTTACACATTTCATATAATATTTTATTCATTGTTCTTAATGTTAAGGTCCCCCTTCATCCTGATTCATATACAGAAGGAACATTAAATAACACAGAAAGGATAAAACTTTCCTGTAGAGTCAATAACCGTGTCCAGTACCTTGCAAAAGTATTCACCCCCCTTGGCATTTTTCGTGTTTTGTTGCCTCACACCCTGGAATTAACATGGATTGTTTGAGGATTTGCATCATTTAATTTACAGAACATGCCCACAACTTTGAAGATATATATTTTTTTTAATTTTTTTTATTAATATTGTGAAGCAAACAATAGGACAAAATAACAGAAAAAGTCAATGTGCATAACTATTCACCCCCCCCCCCCCCCCCCCAAAGTCAATACTTTGTAGAGCTACCTTTTTCTCTTAGTCATCTTCCAGAACGGCACACCTGAGAGATGAGAGGCTCCTCCTTACAGGAAACACAATCAATTGACAGCTGTTTTAAGTCCCCACCCTTCCCCTTGATCCTCTGTTTTGATTGTGTTTCTCCCTACACAGCGAAACCGTGTGTTGTGTTTTTTTTTTTCCAAATGACCCGAAGCCTGGGGCTGGTGGTCTCCCCCTGGGAGCTGGACCAAATGCCTGGGAAGGCCTACGGCCACATCACCCTGAAAGCGAAAGAGGGCGCCGCCTGCCCGATCTCGTATGATCTCGGAGGCTAAGCAGGGTTGGGCCTGGTTAGTACCTGATGGGCCTCTGGGTCTGGCCGGATATATTTATCCTTTTTGGGGGTTCCCCTATCATTTCCTCGGGGGGGGGGGGCAGCAGAAACTGGAAGAGCCCCCCTGAGAGCTGAAGGCCCCTGGGTACAGTGGTGTCCCCAGAACTTCAGGGGCCTTTTTCCTGTCTTCCCCCCCCTTACCTGTCCGGGCATCCGTTCAGACAGGGGTGCTGGCCATCGGTTCTTTCCAGGGCCCCCGACTCCTGGGCCCCTGGTAGCTCGCGTGGGCTGCTGGGGAGGGCGCCGCCTGAACGACCCGCGTTCTTACCCAGGAGGGAAGGCTGAGAGTCAGCAGAGAGTCCTTTTTGAGGAGGCACCAGTTCACTACGGTGGATGTCTGCCTAAACCACCTCAGAATGGAATGAGGAACGTATGGCATTGCGCCCCCCCCCCCCCCCCCCCCCGGTGTATATACTGACTGGCAGGACACAGCCTAACTTTGCAGCTCCCTACGGGGACAGCAGTTGGAGGGGCACTTTGGCGGCTATCCTCCTTTCGTGTGGACCATAAGGATGGAGAAGCAAGCCCGGTGGCTGTGGCAAAAGGGGAAGGCGACAATGGTGAGTACTTTACTTTCCTTTACCTTGGGAATTTAGCTGCAAAATCCCCAATCCCAGCCAGATGGTTTCTGGGCATTTGAGATAATCTCCCCTGGGGTCTGGATTCAAATAGCCCAGAAGCTTCTGCTAAAAACACCAGCTACAGCTCCCTCTTACATCAGAGATGCTGTATGGTGGACAAGTGGTACACAGGAGCGAGTGTGCCTAAACCACCTCAGATGGGAAAGAGGTAGGTAAGGCATTTCTTCCCCTTCTCCCTGTATTTACTGAGTGGTGCAGTGCAGGACCTAGGGGTCTGCATAAGAAAATGGCCCAGAAGCTACTGCTAAAACCACCAGCCACAGCTCCCTCTTACAGCAGAGACACTGTGGTTATCACAACACAACAGTAGGTTGCCAGCCTCTTCCTACATGTCCGGTTGTGGGACATTAGTAGGGATGAATAGAGCGAAGGGGAGGGACCTGGTAGATACAAAGAGTTCCTTACAGGCCAGGTATACCACTGAACAATTTATGGATTGTGCAATGGTTGAAGGATTCAGGAGTAAGCACTCCTGGTCAGCAGGTGCACTAGGTTATATGGCCCTATTAGCCCAGCTGCTAGGAATCTGAAGTCATAAGCTCCAACCTCCCACTCCCACTTTACATTGTGGTTATATTATAGTGCAGGAGGTAAGAAAAACCTTTTTTGTTGGTTTGGGCTGCAGTCAACTCAGTGACAGATCTAAAAGCGATTTACCATAAATTGCTTCCTATATCCTTTTAATTAAGGATTTTCTGTTCAAACATATGCAAGAGCTAGATAGATACATGATTGCTTGCTTAAGGCCTGGGTGGCTATTTTCCTCCAGGCTAAATTGGTGACCACCTTTTCTAGAGGTTGTCCTAAATTGGTCTCTAGGGCTGGGCTCATTGAGACTTTAGTTTCTGATCAGCCCTACCTGTGTGTGAACTGGCCAGCGTTTGCTCAGTCTACGGAGGTAAGGTAGGACAACAGCTACTATAGTAAGGTGTCTAACCATTTTAGGATTTGTTCCTTCACTGGGGGTGAAGTGTTAGTATCTACAGCCCAGGCTATGCCTAGGGATCAAATTGCTTTGTTTGGTTATTTCATAAAGGGATACACCATGACTCCTTGGTTGCACACCAGTAGACGTCAGTAGTGAAGGTTTGTCCTTGCTGGGATGTTTTGTGGCACAGCAGAAATACACATTGAGATTTGTGACATTTCTGCTCATAAGGGGTATATTGCTGTACATCAGAAATGCACTGCACTGAAGCTTGTTTGTTGTCTTTTATATCCTAAAGGTACTGCCTTATTTGGCTACAGATCAGAAAAATACAACAGGGAAGGTGGTCTGTACTTTCTGGTCTTGTGACGCATGGCGGAAATGCACATCATTGAGTCTTGTGACATCTCTGCTCATATTTGTTATATTGCTGCACATCAGACATACTCAAAATTGAGTTCTGTTTGGGGTTTTTTTGTGTCCTGTATGACTGCCTTATTGGTTGCTTATTAGAAAGGCAGTAGTGAAGATTGATGGTCCTGAATTGTTGGGAAATACAAATTGAACCTGTGCCAGGGGTAGTACTGGTACTGCCTTTGGTAATCGGTGCAGCCCCGCAAAGTGGCGTCGGGCTGACAGTGCTATTAACGGCAAAGGCTGCCGATTTTAGGCATGCGATTTGACATGTTGAGTCGCATGCCAAATCACTTCAATATGGATGTGCTATCTCTATTCAGATTGTTATATTGTTGCACATCAGATATATACAAGATTGAAGGTCGTCTGTCCTTTTTATGTCTTACATAGACTGCCTTATTGGCTGCATATCAGAAGGGACACAGCAGTGAGGTTGCTTGTCCTTTTCTGATTTGTGTTTGCTGCCTCAGCAGGGAGACACATTGAGGCTGGTGGCGTCTCTGCTCAGTATTGGTATATTACTACACATCAGACATACACAAAGATTGAAGATTGTTTGTGTCCTGTATGTTCTATATTTACTCCCTTATCGGCTGCATATCAGAAAGGCACAGCAGTGAGGGGTGTCTTTTCTATTTCTCATTGTTCTACCTTGCTGCTTCTTAAGGATACACAGCAGGGGGTTGTTGGCTGCACGCCTCCAGGGAGATACAGCATTGGGGACCCCTCGCTTGTTCAACCTGAAAATTGTAAGTTACCTGCGACCTGTGTAATCTTGAGGTCTGTGGATCCAGAAAGCAGGGTCTGCTTGGTGGCGCTGCTACCTGGAGTTGCACAGACACGCATGGTACCCATTGGAAGCCATAGTGTATGACTTTTCTCTTGCGTTTTTGCGGTTGCAGGTTGGGTCGCACAGGTGTGGGAGCCCTAAGTTTTATCTGTCCCTTCTGGTTGAGGTTTTGCTACACAACAAGAATAGACATCATGGAGTTATTGCCTTACTTTGCAATACACCAGAAAGGTTGCAGCTAGGAAGGCTGTCTGTTTTTATGTGGCTGCACAGCAGAAATACTCAACATTGAAGCTTGTTGGTGTTTTCTGTTTCAGATTCCCTTACCTTACTGCACTTCAGAAAAACACAATGCTGCAGGTTGCTTGGGTCCTTTCTGTGTTGGGTCTATGTGACTGCACTACAGAACTGCATAACAGAAAAGATATTGTCTTGTGTGCCATATTGATCTTATAACTGTATTTGGTGGTTCGTCAGAAATACGCAACATAGAAGTTTGGGTCTTTCTGTCTTATATTTATGGCCCTGTTTTGCTGTACATCAGTAAAACTCCACCATAAAGAGGGCTCCCGTCCTTTATGTATTTATATCAGTTATGACCTAGCTAGCTGCACTTCAGAAACGCGCAACATTTTAGGGTCAGTTCACACTGAGGCAGCACGACTTACAGCGTGACTGCCTCAGGCGACTCAGGACACGACTCAGTGGCTATTTGCGAAACGACTTCTGTATAGAAGTCAATGCAAGTCGCCCCCAAAGTCGTACAGGAACCTTTTTCTAAGTCGGAGCGATTCCATTGCACAGAACAGGTGACTAGGTCGCCTGACAAGTCGTCCCAGTGTGAACCGAGGCTGAGGGTTTGCGTGTGTCTTAATGTTTTTACATATTGGCTGCACATCAGAAAACCAGACTGTGAGGACTATTTGTCTACATTGAAGTTCAGATTTGGGTCTCTCCCATATTTGATATGTTGGTTTAGCTAGCCACACTCGGATACACATTATTGTCTGTCTAAATCTATTGTGTCTAAATCTATTGTGCTGTGTCCACAATCTATGATCTTTTTTAATTTGTGATATTAATAATGCATGTATCACCTTTTGTATTTCAGCCCTCTTTTCCATGGAGGGGCCAGGAGTTCTGGCTGCAGACGTCACATGTCAGAAAGCCTCAGCCCCTTACATTCAGGAATGCTGGAACCATTTCCTAGGGTTGAAGCCCAGTAGGGTTATAGGACACTGGAGGAAGGCGATAAAGAATCACCCTGCTTAGTAAGAACTTGGGAAGTTCTGTTCAGAGGAGTATTATGACCTGAAGATGAAGTATAAAGATGTATACCCGACCGAATAGGTTACGGCTCGGTGCTTGGCCTTCATCTCACCCTTCTAGCAGAACTAGATGTAGCAGTATAAGTGTTATACTCCTGCTATGAACTTTATTCTCCTGAAGTAGGCACTCAGGCGTAAGTAAAACCACAGAGTGGGCATGCCTTAAACCCAGGGATCAAGCCTCGGTTAATCTATTACCCTTAAGTAGGCTTCCCTTTAGTATTTGCTGATGTAAAGATAAAAATTAACAAAAAAGGTTGTCTGTTAGGGGCCCACCTTTTTTTTTGCAGTTTTAATTCCCTGAACAGGCTAGTGTTAAGACAGGCCCTCTTAGTGATCAATGTAGTGTCCTTGTCTTACAACATAGGTCTCTGATTAATCTTTAGGGGTTCTAAGTAGCACCTACAGGCACAATAGGCCATGGTTGTTAGATGTGTGAGACAGGCAACATTGCTAACCTACAAGTTTAACATGTTTTCTGATTCCATCTTCAAGAGCCCACTCCACCTAGATCCTGCATCCGAAGTGGAGAAGGCAGGGACACCGGTGGAGTAGACCTGCAGACCAGCCGCAGGATCCAGCTATAATACCTTCATCAAGCATATGGAGTGGAGGTAAAACTCACTGCAGAACCAAGGTCCGCCAAGAGGGTCTTGCAGTGGTCCCACCCTAAGGTAGGCCTGAGGTACTTGATTATCCTCTCAGGTGTGCCATCCTGGAAGATGACTAAGAGAAAATTGACAGTTACTTACCGGTAACAGTTTTTCTAGGATATCTTCCAGGATGGCAGGCCTACTTCCCGCCCGTTGGAGGAGGGAAAATGGTAGAACACTAGAAGGTGAGTACCTATGAGGAATGATTTCCCTTGTGAACCAGGTTCACAAACTGAGGATCAAGGGGAAGGGTGTTTCCTGTAGGGAGGAGCCTCTCATCTCTCAGGTGTGCCGTCCTGGAAGATATCCTAGAAAAACAGTTACCGGTAAGTAACTGTCAATTTTTGTGGCTATCGCAGCTCCAAGTTGCTTTGGATAAGTCTCTATGAGCTTGCCACATCTTACCACTGGGATTTTTGCCCATTTGTCCTTGCAAAACTGCTCCAGCTCCTTCAAGTTGGATGGTTTGCGCTTGTGAACAGCAATGTTTAAGTTTGACCACAGACTTTCTATTGGATTGAGGTCTCGGCTTTGACTAAGCCATTCCAACACATTTTACATGTTTCCCCTTTAAACCACTCAAGTGTTGCTTTAGCAGTGTGTTTGGGGTCATTGTCCTGCTGGAAGATGAACCTCCGTCCTAGCATCAAATCGCACACAGAGTGGTACAGGTTTTGCTCAAGAATATCCCTGTATTTAGCACCATCCATCTTTCTCTCAACTTTGACCAATTTCCCAGTCCCAACTGCTGAAAAACATCCCCACAGCATGATGCTGCCACCACCATGTTTCCCTGTGTGAATGGTGTTCTTTGGGTGAAGCGATGTGTTGGGTTTGAGCCAGACATAGCAATTTCTTTGGCTAAAAAGTTCAATTTTAGTCTCATCAGACCAGAGCACCTTCCTCCATACGTTTTGGGAGTCTCCCACATGCCTTTTCGCAAACTCAAAATGTGCCATTTTTGTTTTTTGCTGAAAGTAATGGCTTTCTTCTGGCCACTCTGCCATAAAGCCCAACTCTATGGAGCGTACGGCTTATTGTCGTCCTATGTACAGTTACTCCAGTCTCTGCTGTGGAACTCTGCAGCTCCTTCAGGGTTACTTTAGGTCTCTGTGCTGCCTCTCTGATTTAATGCCCTCCTTGTCCGGTCCGTTAATTTGGTGTGCGGCATTCTCTTGTCAGGTTTGCTGTTGTACCACTGTCTTTTCATTTGGTTATGATAGATTTGATGGTGCTCCTAGGGATCATCAAAGATTTGGATATTTTTTTTTTCTATAACCTAACCCCGACTTGTACTTCTCAACAACATTGTCTGTTACTTGTTTGGAGAGTTCCTTGGTCTTCATGGCAGTGTTTGGTTAGTGGTGCCTCTTGCTTACATGTTGCAGCCTCTGGGGCTTTTCAAAAAGGTGTGTGTGTGTGTGTGTGTGTGTGTATGTGTGTATGTATATATGTAATGACAGATCTTGTGACACTTAGATTGCACACAGGTGGACATCATTTCACTAATTGTGACTTCTGAAGGTCATTGGTTGCACCAGAGCTTTTTATGGGCTTCATAAAAAGGGGGTGAATACATATGCACATGCCAATTATCAGTTTTTTAGTTCTGAAAAATGGTTTTATGTATATACTTTTCTTCTTGAAAACATTGAACTAAAGGCTGTAATGTAATAGAATAGGTAAAAAGCCAAGGGGGGTGAATACTTTTGCAAGGCACTATATATCTGTGTCATTCACAATAATGGTATACTTTTAAAGTTATTTTTACTTCTATGATGCTCTACATTAAAATATATTTTTATGTTATACAGAATTACTATTGCACCAGTAGATACTGAAATCATGACTATATCTATGAGATGGAATATGATTTATATTATTTGAATGTCATATTTTTTTATTTTTATTTTTAATTACTACTGGTTAGAAAGAGTTCATTCCCTTAGTTGTCTATAATGAGCTTTAGGCCCCTTTCACACATGCGGATCCATTTTCACGGACTCCACTTGCTCAGCAGGGATCGTTCCACTGATCACTGCTGAGCCGGTGGATGACAGGTCCGTCTCCGCTCACTGTGCAGAGACAGACCTGTCAGATCTCCGCTCTCCTCTGTGGGTAGATCGGATGAAAATGGAATGCCTGTCCATTTTCATCCGATCCACCAGACGGATGGAAAAGTTCCCATCCATCTGGATTTAGCAGAGCGGAGTGGATCGGATGTCAGCGGACAGGTCACTGCTGACATCCGTCATTCCATAGAGGTGCATGGAGCGTCCGTTCAGGTCCGCCTGAAAAAACTGACAGGCGGACCTGAACGGTCTGAATGTGTGAAAGGGGCCTTAAACAGTCTTACTGAGTGTTTGTTTATACAATGTCCAGCTGAGTCAACAACACACTTGAAGCTTTCACAATAGGTTTTGTTTAAAAGATGTGTGATTCCCTCTGGAAAGTCATTCAAATGATTTGTCTTCAGATTCTTATATCATTCTTTTATTTAAGGGATAAAGATTGCAGGACCTTTTGTCAATATAGTTTAGCTTTCACAACAGTGTTTTGAACTTTCAAGGATAGGTGAGACCTTAAAGTTTGGAAATAGCTGACGTCATTATGCCCCCTTTTTTTTTTTTTTTTTTTTTTCCCCTTTTTTTTTCTCATGGGGCTTATTACATTTAAAAATATGTTAATATTTCTTCTCCAAAAGTCTAACAATACTGCTGACCTCTGTATGCTGCCCTACGTACTACTGACCCCTGTATGCTCAATTCTGGGCCCAACTTGATAGCAGCGTGCAGGGCACAGTACATGGCAGCAGCAATGCTGTTGCAGCGAGCACTGGGTGTGGTAAAATTGTGTAAAAGTGGGAGGGGATTAAAGGGGCATTGTTAAATAAAACTAAAGCATTCTTGTAGCCATAAAATATGCTTAAATTGCTATGCCATGTCTCGCAGACATGCATAAGCCTCAGCACAATTGCTTTAAAAAACAAAAAACTTCCATTACATATGATTTTGTGTACAGGGACTGCTTAGCAACAGGTAAGATAGTGCAAGAGTGTGTAATGTGCAGGAGTCAGAGCATAAGGAGACAGGGATATGTAATGCAAGAGTGCAAGCATATACATTTAAAGCACAGAGTTTAGAGGTCAGGGGTGTGTAATGCACTGTTCTCCAGCTCTATTTAATGTCCACTGAGAACACAAATCGAAGATGCTGTACGTTTTGATTCCTGAGACATAGACATCACAAGCATCACAAATATGTATCAAATGACATATTTTAAAAGTGACAGGCCCTCTTTGAATACAGGGTTATTAATGGTAAATGGTCATTACACATGATTTCCCGGTAGGTTTTCACATAATTTGTGTTAATGTGACAATACACTTTGTTCTCTTACCTGCTATTGCATATTACATGTAAACATAATTATTTTTGGGGGGGTGTGGCTATGCAGAGCATGTAGACGGTCGCACTTCTCCTCTGCTCCGCTGAGAATCCGAGCATTAATCCTCCAGACCGCCCATCCCAGCTGGGAACGAGCCCATACCGAACTGCAATGGCCCCACAACCCTAGCTACCAGTCTCGCAGCTCAGTGATCGGCCGGGAATCATGCCAAAACGGGGCAAAGAACGGAGGCCTTCATGTCGATCCGACCCAAGATGGCGCCTTACCACAGCGCTCGTCTAAAGAAAAGTACAAGGAGGCAGCTCAGAGACTTTTGTATGGAAGTAAAGCCTCAAAGGAGCTGCAGCCCTCCCCATCTGATTCGGGTGAAGTGGTGGGGGGCCAGGAGGATGCTGACGGATCATCCCCGGACTGGAACGCAATGAGTACAACCCGGGACTTATTCGCTGGGCCCCAGTCCAGCTCCCCACCATCAGACAGCGCGGAACCCACCCTGAGAGATTTTCTCAGCAGGATCTACCTGCAATTTGTCCATCGCTACATTCACAAATGAAGTGAAAGGGATCAAAGCTGAGATTTCATTCGTGAGACAGGACATGCAAAAACTGAGAGAATGAACGGCTGCCATAGAGGGTAGGGTAAGTGCGATTGAAGATGACATTGCCCCCATGCAGAGGGATCTACAATATAATTGTCACTTCACTGACCAGCATGCAGCCTGCCTTGATGATTTAGAAAACCGCATGAGGCGCAATAATATTCGCGCCCTGGGCATCCCTCAATGAGCGGAGAGTAAAAACCTGGTCACATTCATTGAAAACTGGCTGATTGCTACCTTCGGCAAAGAAGCCTTTTCCCCACTCTTCGCAGTTGAACGGGCGCACAGGGTCCCATCCCGGCCGCTACCTCCAGGTAACCACCCCCGTGCATTCCTCTTTAAATTACTTAATTACAAGGACAGAGATGCCATCCTATCCAAAGCCAGAACCATGGGAGGTGAAATGGCCATAGACAACTCCAAGATCTCCTTATTCCCTGACTTTTCTGCTGAGCTGCAGAAGCAACGTGCAAAGTTTACTGATGTAAATAAAAAATTGAGGGAATTTTAATTTGCCCTATGCTATGCTGTATCCCGCCCAAATCCGGGTGGTCGCACTTGGAGAAACTCACTTTTTTGTGGGTTTGCCTGCAGTACAATGGTTGGATCGGGAGGATAGGGCACTCAAAGGTAATAGAGAGAGATGATTCCCATGCCGTTTACAAATTGCCCCAGTTTGGCCTCCCCTCATTGCTGCTGGCCTAAAGTTTGTGCCACCGGATCCTTTTTTGCAGATTTTATTAACGGCTGACTGTTCAGTTAATTGTATCTATAGCCAAGGTGGCCAAAGGAGAACAATTGAACTACTTCCTACCTACATAGTGGGGTGCCCTGCACCCTCTGCGGATGTGAAACCCCTGCACGAACTAACCCCCAGGTTTACCGGGAGTTTCCACTGCCCACCCCCCCCCCCATAGCAGTTGCATGGGGACAGTTTGTTATGCAGCCAACCTGGCGGCGAGCCCAGTTGGCTCCTCAAGTTACTTTATATGGAATAACCAACTGTAATTTTCAAGGTTTACTGTCATATGTGTCTCTACTCTGACCCATTAGAACTTCGTTCTTTGCCATCCATGAAGCTGGACTGTGTACAAATCACCGCTTATACACCTGTCATGTTCAAGCCTTTACTTTCTGACCCACCGGGCCTCCAGCCATGGACTTACATGACCACGGACATTGTCACTTCAATCATAAATGATACAGGACTGTGTTCTTGTTCCTTCCCACCCTAAATGGCGGAAAAACTGAAAATAGTGTCCTGGAACGAGAGAGGACTTGGCAACCCTGTGAAAAGACTTGCAGTCCTCAGGCACCTCAAATCTACGGGGGCTAACATAATGTGCCTACAGAAGACTCCTTTTTTTCATCAGACCCTGCACCTAGCTTTAACACTCGGGTGTACTGTACCCAATTTCATTCCACCCACTCAGCTTATTCCAGAGAAGTGACTGTTCTGATACGTCGGGACACTCAGTTCCACTGTGCCTGGAAGCTTGTGGATCAGGAGGGTAGATATATTTTTACATTATGCACTGTCTCAGGTTTATCTTGTATAATAGCTGCAATATACATACCGCCGCCCTATTCATCCGAGGTCCTCAAACGCCTAGCAAATTTCATGGCCCAGTTCCCTAATGTACCACTCTTGGCAGTGGGTGATTATAACAATTCTATTAACCATCGGCTGGATATATTGCCGGTTCCCCTTTAATTTGCCCCCAAGTAAAGGGGGAAAGACACCCTTTGCTAGCCTACTTGAGGAGCTCGGATTAACAGATGTTTGGAGATTAAGACCTCCTTTAATGAAACACTACTCATGATGTTCAACCTCCTATGGGAGCTTATCAAGGATAGACCTGGGCCTGGGTAACAGCTGTATCATTCCATTACTGGTAGAATCAGGGTATGATAGACATGTCTCCGATCATTCCTCATTATGGGTAACGATATCTCTGCCCAGTGTAGCCAAACGTAGGAGTTGGAAACTTAACCCCTTCTGGCTCTCACTGTTTCCTGAGCCAGATCCCATAAGAGAACGATTGAAACTTTTTATTCAGGATAATGTCCATTCAGCTCACTTAAATGTGGTATGGGATGCAGCCAAGGCATATATAAGAGCGCAGTTTATTACCACAATCAATCAGATCAAAACTAACACAAAAGCATGGGAGACTGAGGTTTGCAAAACGCTTAAAGATTCTGAAGATAAATTATATTGCTAATCCTACAGAGGATACAAAAAGTTTGGTTGGGTGCTCTATCTATGTCCAGACAACTGGCATTGCAGTTGGCCGAGAACAAACACTTTTTCTTGCAACAAACCCATTTTGAAGAGGGAATCTACTGGGCACATGCTGGCTATTCTAGCGCGTGCACAGGGCTTCATGTCTATGGTCTCGGCCATAAGTGATGAGCAGGGTGTCGTCCACACACAAACTCCCAAAATAATACCAATCTTCAGGAAATTTTATATGGATATCTACTCCATCTAAAGTACAACCTACAGAAATGGAAATAGAGGGCTTTTTGGAAACGTGTACATTACCTCATTTGTCGGCCTCGGACACAGCCTTACTTAACGCCCCACTGACGGAGGAAGAATTAGCCACGGCAATAGCACAAACCCATAATAACAAATCTCCGGGGGCTGATGGCCTTCCGTCCGAGGTCTACAAAAGATATGCAGGCACACTACTACCTACACTACTGAAGGTATATAACGAGGCACTAAATTGCCCAATTCTTTGAATGAGGCTACTATTATTCTACTACTGAAACCAGGCAAGGAAGCTACATTACCTGACTCGTACAGGCCCATTTCTCTTCTCACGACCGATGTCAAGCTACTGGCCCGGGTGCTGGCCACTAGATTGGCACAAGTGATACATAAACTTATACACAGGGACCAGTCAGGATTCATACCTACCAGGTCCACGGCTCAAAATATCAGGAGACTTTTTTTTCTAAATTTACAGATTTCTGTTAATAACACGGGAAATAGCGCTATCTTGTTACTGGACGCAGCTAAAGCCTTTGACAGTGTCGAGTGGCCTTACCTGTGGAAGGTGTTGGATCATTTAGGACTGGGCACCAACTTTATTAGCTGGGTTAAATTGCTATATACCCAACCATCAGCTCGGATTAGGGTAAATGGGGAATTATCGGAGTCCTTCCCACTGTTCCGGGGGAACCAGACAGGGGTGCCCATTGTCACCCCTGCTGTTTGCCCTGGCTTTGGAACCTCTTTGCATCGAGATTAAGGGGGGACAGCGACATAGTGGAATTCCAGCATGCCACGGGTACTGATGTAGTGTCATTATATGCTGATGACACTTTGCTATATTTGGGTGACACACAGAACTCACTGAGTGCTGTGATGACTCTCTCATTATGGCTTTCGGTGCATTATCTGGCTTCTCCATTAATTGGAATAAGTCGGTACTAATGCCAATAGACCCCATTACAAGCCCCTTACCGGAGTGCGCGGCAATGGTGCAGGTAGTGTCCTCCTTTCGCTATCTAGGTATCCAAATATCTCCGGATGTTTCTCAATACATATGCCTTAACTTGCTTCCTCTGCTTGCTAAATTTCAGGATAAATATAATGCCTGGTGTAATTTGCCTCTATCCGTAGTAGGAAGAATCAATCTAATAAAGATGATATGGGCTCCCCAATTACTGTACATTTTTAATAACGCTCCAATCTGGATCCCCCGACACTGGTTTGATAGAATGGACTCCCAGTTCAGGGAACTTATATGGCGTAAAAAACGTCAAAAATCAGCTTATCAACGCTACAATATAATAAGGAAGAAGGGGGGGTTAGCTGCACCTCATTCTAGAGCTTATTGCCTTGCTTCCCAGCTACAACAACTGGGAGGCTGGGGACTAATGGACACGTCAGATCCAATACGCAGGCTCCTCCATCCCACAGCCGATGATAATATCACGGCGTTGACGTACGTGTCTGGAGGCAGGTTATCCATATTTAAACACTGGGGATACATACATTAAAAATATGCTGGGGATAAAGGGCTATTTGTCCCATACTCCCATATGGCGAAACCTAAACTTTAAAGAGCTATACAAACTTCAAGGCTTCGGGAATTGGGAAAGGGCAGGCATAAGATGCATTGCACAAATATTCAAGGGGACTATCCTTAAAACATTTATGGAGCTACAAACGGAATTTGACATACCATGTACTAATTTTTACAAGTATTTGCAGCTACGACACGCACTACAGACACAGTCAAGACAAACAGAACTTAGATTGATAGACCACCCGCTAATACAAGGGATCCTAATGGAAGGTGAAAAGACGGGCATGATCTCCTAGATGTTATAATATGCTTCTTAGCACAATTCAAGACCCAGCCAATTTACCATGTAGACTCAAATAGGAGGAGGATGTGGGAGTCATGGATGGGGAGACCTGGAACCTTTGCCTCGCATCAGCTTCCCTGGTCTCGGTATCTGCCTCTGAAAAACGTTCCCACCTTTTATTTGTTACACCGGGCATACAGGACTCCAGCACGTCTCTACAGATGGGGAGTACGTGACTCACCTCTATGTCCAAAATGTCAGAGGGACAATGGGGATCTTTTGCACATGCTCTGGAAGTGCCCCAAACTTTTTAGCTATTGGAAAGAAGTCCTTGACACAATTTCTCAGGTTTATGCTTTTACTATTTTGTGAGACCCTACAACATGCCTACTGGGTGCCCTGGATGAAGAACGGTTGTCCCCATCCGTACACACAGTGATTCTTCGCCTGTTTATATATGGCTCGCAAACTAATTGCACAACTTTGGATAACATCCAGGGTCCCCACTAGGCGTCAATGGGTTGAGCAAGTCAATAACATGTTAATCAGAGAGAAACTCACATACCAGCATAGAAATGCACCCCGCAAATCTTTTACAATGTGACAGGCCTGGTTGGAGGTTCCTGGGTTAGCACCGCATCAATTAGTCAAAGATAGACTTTTACAGGGCTAACGTTTTTAAAAAGGTTAGAAAAAGAACTGACATAATTTTGAAGTGTGATAGTAGTCATAACTTTGGTGGGTTGAGTAGAGTGTTGGGGAATGGCTTGCCTACAGGGTCCTGGAGGCATGCAGAACCCGTCCAAGATGTTTGACGGTTTTATTTTTCTTTAAACTAAATCTTTGGTTTAATTGGTTTTGTTTCTTTACACTCATTGTACCTTGTCTCAGGTATCATTATATATTATTTGTAAGTTCTGCCATATATTTGAATTGCATATTTAAAAAATCTGACAGTATAACATGTCAATTATTGCTTCATATCATGCTTTGTACTATCCTGTATGATGTATATTTGACTCAATGAACAAACAAAATAAACAACTTTTTTATTATGTGATTAAAAAAAAAAAAAAAGAAACATATTTTTCTTCTTAATAGAGGATATTACCTGCCATCTACCCAAAAATTAACATTTTAATACTCTATCCAAATGCATTAATAAACCCTAATATATAATAAAATTGACTTTACTTTTTGAATACTATCTATTGATAATATGAATGAATCTGTTTTTCAAAGTGCTAAACCACTCCAACTTTGATACCTCAATTTGCTTGAATGTCAGTGGGTTTAAAGTGGTTGTTATTATTACCCAAACAAACACACAAAAAAAGGATCCTGTTCCCTTAACCAGTTCAGGCCGGCCTGGAAGGTTTACTCCCCCCACCCCACCCCCCCCTTCATGACAAGGCCATTTTTTGCAATACGACACTGCGTTACAATTGACAATTGTGCGATGTCTTTACTCATTACCATATGTAGGACACTAGGTGATATACACCCCCTCTCTGCTACAGGCCTTCAGGTGGTGTGTGTTTTTTTTTTTTTTTTTTTCTGCCCAGTCAGGAGTAGGGATGTCTAGTCCTGACAAATGTTTTATTTGTTTTTCCTGGATTTTTTCCGGTGAGATCTGCAATCTACTGCCAGACTGGGGACAGGCCGGACACTTGATCCAGTGATCTCCCCAGTCTGGCGTAGCGAGCACATGCAGACTGCAGCTATGGGCTGGGTCGGCCGTGACATGGCCCCACTGGACGGGGGCTGGCCCTGTGAGTTAAATGTCTTGCGAGATCGCATACTACCGGGTCTCTGCTCGAGTCACAGCGTCCCTCATGGCCGACAGCCCCCCACTTCGGTGGCGAGGAGGTTCTGTCTGGAGCGGTGCCCGCCTGGTCCTGGTATGGTGAGTAAATGTCACCCCTCTCCCCTTGGTGAGTTTGTGGTGGACGTGGGCCCCTCTTGGGTTGGTCGGTCCTGTGGGTTTTCCTACGCTCTTGCACCCTCTTTTCCTGGGGTGGATGGTCCCTGGAGGGTCCCCTGGTAGCACCCCTTCCCCCCTCCCTCTATATGGGGTAGTGTGGTGCCATGATGGATCCTGGGGGATGGGATTGAGTACTGGTGGGCAGCCGGGTGCAGTGCTTACCGAGGGGAGGCACTGGGCGCTCCCGGGTGTCCGGTGCCCGGATCTTTTTTCTATCTTTCAGGGGCTTTCCTGGGGTCTGTGTCAGCCTCGTGTAGTGTGGCCGGCAGCCATTTTGCCATAGCAGGCGTCTTTTCCCCCTAGTGCCCGCTGACTTCTTATGACTGGCGCCCATGTTTGTGTAGCTCGGCGGCCATGATTTGGGTGTTCAGGCGGCGGTGGCCGTTACTGTGTAGCCCAGATGGCATTTTTTGCAGGCGGAAGCTCCTTTTAACCTGGTTCTGATTCCGGTGTTCTCCTCTTTCCCGGATGCCACGTGTGTGCGGGGTCTATGCTGTTGGGGTGGTGAGTCTGCTGGGGTCCCTTCCTTTCTCTGCTGTGGGGTGTTCCAGTACCGCTACCGGCATGGGGGGTGTCCCTTTGCAGTGGTCGCTCTTGGTGTGGAGGGTTTCTTCTTCCCCTATGGAGTCTCAGGAGCATGTTTCCCCACCTGACCCCCTATCAGAGGCTGCAGGTCCCTCTGGGTCTCAGCCATCCGTTGACACACTGACGGCTGCCCTGGAGTCCTTTGTGTCCCCGGTGGAGGTGTCTCTTGGACGGCGGACTAGCAACAAGCGTCCCCAGGTTTCCCCTGCTTCATCTGTCTCATCAGATCCTGAATCTGATTTGGCTGCGTTGGACTGGGCCCACCCTGCGCGCTCCTAGATTTTTCGGAGCGTGAGGATGATTCCTCTCGGTGGCTGTGCATGAGAAGGCGCTGGTGGACGCACTGATTGCATCTGTGCGGGAAACTTTAAAAATGGAGGATGCAGCCGCGGCTGCCGTGGAGGTGCTGATCCTATTTGGCACTCACATGCCGCCTCACGCGGCAAAAGTGTTCCCTTAGCCCTCCTTTTTTGACAAGTTTGTCTATAAGGAATGGGAGCGTCCAAAACGTCCCAAAGTGCTTTGCTGTGCGTTATCCATTTTGAGGAGAGTCTTCTCAAGAAGTGGACGACTCCAGCTGTGGTGGATCCTCTGGTCTCTTGATTGAACAAAGCCACCATGATTCCAGATTGAAGACTCTTCGGCTTTTAAAGATCTGGCTGAAGGGAAGGCAGTGTCTTTGAGCCGCACTGTGTTCACTATTGCGGCTTCAGTGCTTTGGCTGGTCCTGGCCATTGCCCTGGTGTCTTAAATACTGAGAGTGGGTGAAGCTGTTGCGCCGTGAGCTGGAGGGTGATCACTTTCCTACCTTCACTGAATTGGCGGACCAGCTGGTCCAGGGGCTGCAGTTTGTCTGCGATGGCCTCTTTGGACGCAGCTCCCTTGCTTTCTAAGCTGTCTGTTTCAGCAGTAGTGATTCAGTGAGTATTGTGGCTGAATTTTTGGACTGTGGACCAGGCCTCTTAAAAAAAAAAAAAAAAAAAAAAAAAGCCCTAGCTGATCATCTTTTTCAAGGCCATCGTTTGTTTGGGGCCACTTTAGATGATATCATTAAGAGTGTCACTTTTCTTCCACAGTCAGAAAAGGGAAAGGAGCCATGTCGCAAGCGTGGTCCTTCCTTCCTTCTCGGCACATAGGTGTTTTTGTTTGTTTTTTTTTCCAACCCTCAGGGTCTACTGATAAAGGCTCAAGTCTTTCAAGCCCACCTCGGGAGGTTCCAAGCGACCCTTGTCGGGCAAACCGAGAGCAGGGTTCTCCAGACCCCCAGATAATGCTTCTTCGGCATGAATGGGTGCCCTCGCCCGCAGTCCGGGTGGGGAGAGGTTTTTGCTGGTTTCCAGGCCCGTGGACCTCTCTGATAAACAACATGTGGGTCCACAAAGTGGTTCTGTCTGGGTTACAAGATCAAGTTCTAGTCTTGTCCCCCCCCAGTCAGCATCCATCCCTGGACCATTTGTTAGCCCTCAAGGGCACGGTGCAAGGCCTGTTGCTTCAAGGGGTAATTGTCCCGGTTCCAGCGTTGGAATGTTTCCAGGGTTTTTATTCAAACCTGTTTACGATCCCCCAAAAAAGAGGGTACAGTACATCCTTCTGATTCTGGACCTCAAGGTCCTGAACCGCTTTGTGCGGGTGCGGAACTTCAGAATGGAGTCCATTCGCTCCATGGTGGCATCTCTTCCTCAGGGAGACTTTTTTTCTTGCCTCCATCGACATCAAGGATGCCTACCTTCACATTCCGATATGTGCACAACACCAGTGGTTCCTCCGCTTTGCTGTGGGAGAGGAGCATTATCAGTTTGCAGTGTTACCTTTTGGTCTCGCCTCTGCTACTCGGGTCTTCACCAAGGTGTTGGCCCCGGTTCTGGCGCTGCCGCGCCAGCGGGGAATTTCTGTTCTGGGCTACCTGGACTACCACCTGCTGCGACCCTGAGCGGCGATGTGGAGATTGCTATTCAGACTCTTTTGGGTGGCTGATAAATTGGGCAGATTTTGGGTGGCTGATAAATTTACCAAAGTCTGCGCTGATTCTAGTTCAGAAATTGCTTTATCTGGGTCTGACTCTGGATTCCTCTCTAGCCAGAGCGTTTCTTTCCACAGGACAAACTCCAGAAGTTACAGGTGGCAACGCGCTTACTGCTGTCCAGCAGGTGGGTCTCCCTGCGGACTTGCATGCGGGTGCTAGGACTGATGGTGTCTACGTTCGAAGGCGGTCCAGTTTGCTCAGTTCCATATGAGACCCCTGCAAAAGGAGATCTTGTCAAAATGGGACAAATGTCCAGGGTCTCTGGACAGTCAGATACGGCTGAGCTAAGGAACCAAAGGGTCCCTGGTCTGGTGGCTTTGTTCCCCGGTTTTTCAGCAGGAGAAATCCTTTTTCCCTCTGTACTGGATGGTGGTCACCACTGATGCCAGTGTGTTTGGATGGGGAGGAGTCCTGGGCCTGAGCTCTGCTTAGGGTCACTGGACGCTGGAGAAATTCAGGCTACCTATGAACATCTTGGAACTCTGGGCGATCAGATCATTGGACGGATCGACTTCAGGGGCTCCTGATTACGGATCCAGTAGGACAATGCCACGGCGGTGGCCTATGTCAGCCACCAGGGAGGCATAAGGAGTGTGTTAGCGGGCCTGGAAGTAGCCAGCATTCTCCGGTGGGCAAAGCGTTTCGTCCCAGCCATCTCCCCCATCCACATTCCAGGGGTGGACAACTGGCAGGCAGATTACCTCAGTCGACAAGTGTTGGCCCAAGGGGAGTGGTCTCTTCAGGAGATATTTTAACAGATATGTCTGTCAACGGGAAGGTGCAGAGGTTTGTGGCCTGGTTTGCGGGACCCTCTGGCGGACCCCTCAGACGCTCTGGTGGCTCCGTATCGTCTGATCTACGCCTTTCCCCTCAAGCTTCTGCCTCGGCTGTTACGCAGGATCTAGGCCGAAGTAATTCCGGTCATTCTAGTGGTCCTGGACTGGCATTGTCCTGGTACGCTGACCTGGTGTGTCTGGTCACAGATGCCCCCTGGCGGCTGCCTCTCAGGGAGGATCAGCTGTCCCAAGGGCCGATCTTCCACCCTGCTTTACCGTCTCTGGCTTTAACGGCCTGGCTGTTGAAAGCCAGGTGTTGAAGGATAGAGGCTTACCTGCGTCGGTGATTCCGACCCTAGTCAAAGCTAGGAAGTCTAGGGATAATAAAGGAGTGGGAGAGATGCGGCTTAAAATATCTCTCACAGTTATATCAAGAAGGCATCTTGAAAACTTTCCAGGAACTAAGAACTCAATATGCCTTGCCGAATAAATCCTTTAAGTATTTACAGGTCAGGCATGCATTAGAGGTACAGTTCAGGGGAAGAATTTTAGAACTGAGTGCAATTTCTATACTCCATAAATTAATGGTGATTCAACGAAAGGTTTAATCTCAAAAGTATATTCACATATTAACAAGGGGAGATTGGATAAGCGAGATCCCCCTCGGTATAAGAGTAAATGGGGAAAAAGATGTAAGTAATATATCTGATACCCAGTGGAATAGAATCCTTGAAGTGGCCCCGTTGGTCTCCTTATCCCCGTTGCAGAGGATGTCACATCTATTTTTATTGTACAGAACTTACTATACCCCCCTACAGACTCTTTCAATTTGGTCGTCGGACAGATCCTAGATGCCCTAGGTGTGGGGAATTAGAAGGGGACTTGGTCCATATGTTTTGGAGGTGTCCGAAGTTATTTCGGTACTTGACGGAGGTGGTGAAAAACATTGACTGGGTATTCGGAAACTTCCACGGAATTGGAGCCGAAAAAATGTCTCTTGGGATTAGAGGAGGGCGAGGGTAAATTAGGTAACATCCAAGTAGCAGCGATGAGATGTTTGCTTCAAGCAAGGATCTTGATTGCCCGAAGATGGCAGTCTGCACTACCGCTGTCCAGCGAAGAATGGAAAAACTGTATGAATGGCATAATTCTCAAAGAGAAAGCGGTATATATATTAAGCAAGGTGCGCCTAGGAAATATGATATGATATGGAAGCCCTGGTGGGAAGCAAGAGGGATCCACATGTAAAATACAAATAATCATTAAATCGAAGGGACCCTAGAGAATTTAATGATGAGAGAATGGAAGGAGGATAGAGTGAGATGGTTGAATCAGTGTGAGTGGGGGAAGCGGGTTTGTTTATTTAATAAAAATATGAGACGTATCCTCAGGCTCCACCCTATATTTAAATAAAATCTGCTCGGGTTTCAATGTTCTGGGATGGAGTTTTGGATCAGCAAGAGGAAATATGTATTTGCTGAATGTATTTCTGTACTGTCCCCTTTTTGCCTCTTGTATAAATAAGAAAAACTTATAATAAAGAAATAATGTTTAAAAAAAAAAAAAAAAAAGGAAGTCCTACATCCAGGAAGGTATATTATCGGACACGGAAATCTTACATTTCATGGTGTGAGTCAGTGGGGTTTCACCCATGCTCCTTTTTGGTGGCTCGGATTTTGACTTTTTCTTGAGGGGCATTGAAAAGAATTTGGCCTTAAGTACTATTAAGGTGTCGGCTTTCCTGGCTTCGCATTTCCTGGTGCGTACCATACCACCATGGGACTTGAATCTGGTGCTTTTTGGTTCTACAGAAGCCTCCGTTTGAAAATATTTGCGAAATTCCCCTGTTCACTTTCACAGAAGGTGACCTTGGTGGCTATCACCTTTGCTTGCAGGGTGTTGGAATTGGGACGCTATCCTGTTGTACGTCCTACCTGGTGATTCATAAGGGCAAGGTGGTTCTTTGTCTTAGTCCTTTAGTTCCTTCCAAAAGTTGTTTCTGATTTCCATGTAAATGAAGACATTGGGGCTGATTTACGAAAGCCTTGCGCAATCAGCAGAGGTGCACGGCGAGGCGTAACGCACATTTTTCATATTTGCAAAACAGTGCGCCAGGAACAGAGCACGAACCCCCCCCCCCCCCCCCCCCATTTTACTATAGCGATCTCTGCGCACGCGAGAATGCAGTCTGTCTGGCGCACGGCATCTTCAATTCAATATTAATAGACGGAGGTGCCAATATTATAGGGTGATGAGAGAGGAAGTTTAGTAACAACTGCCCAAGTAACAAATCTGCCCAAAATAGAATGAGAGTAACTTTTTCAGAGAGCCTGCTGCGCCTGGAAGTTTGTTTAGAATTGCGTGAGATCAATGTAAGCACTGCGCAAGCGGCTCTTGTGCTCGTTCACATGCGTTTTGTTCACTGCGCTGTCAAAATCTTAGTAAATGTCAAGCAACGCAAATGCAATTGTGTGGGTTGAACGGGCGCACCACTAAACTTGACTTTTTTTTTTTTTTTTTAAGGTGATTTGCACACAGGTCATGTTAGCATGTTACATTGCCAACATGTGACATGCACCTTGTTAAAATTATGTAAAAAGACTCTCGCTCCTCTTGCTCCTCCCTAAATGGGCATTTAACGTTCCCACTCTAATGCATATAATTTCCTTGGGCTAGCTTTTGCTTTTAAAGGGGAACTCCACACTCCATTCTCCAATGTTCTTGTCTCCCCCGCTAACCCCTTAGGTTTCCATGGGCTAACTTTTGCTTTTTAAAGGGGAACTCCACACTCCACTCCATTATTAAAAGGCTGTGAGCTGCCTTCACCAGTCCAAACCACATCCTTTTTCTGGACATACAACAAGGCCAGCTAGGAAAGGGGCAAGAACGATTGCCCAACCCCCTCCTGAACCATACAAGGCCACATGCACTCAACATAGCTGGCTGCCGTTGGGGCATGTTGGGCTCAGCCCAATACTAACCACAAAGCACCTTCTACCCACTAGTTTTAAAGGGGCTTTCCACATTCCGTAAAGCCCCCTGTCTGCAGCCCCCCACAACCCCAGCCTAGGGTTGTGTGGAAGAGGCCCTTGTCCCCCTGAATATGGGAACAAGGTGGTTGACGTTTGGGGTGCCCGAGCCCCTCCTGCCCCCAAGCATCCAGCCCCCTTTTGTGGGCTGGTTTGCTGTGTGTTTGGCTAGGGGTTTGTTAGTGTGTGGAAGGGGCACAATATGTTTTTAGTTTGGGGTGGGATTTTTCACATGGGGGTTCTCCATTTTCTCTTTGTAAAATCTTTTTGTGAAAGGCAAGGTAGTAGTACATCACAACACATGTTGTCTTAGGCATTTTCAGCAAACCGTACGCCAATCAGTTTTTCAAAATGGTGTAAAAACAGAACATATAAAACATACAAAACAAGCTGTAACATTGTGGCCTGATGTCCAAATGAGAGTAAAGAAGGTTCAGTGATCAGATAGTGAGCCGGAGGTTGGGTCTCCCTCTGCTTAGAAGAAAAAAAACCCAACATAACAGAAAAACAAAAAAGGGGTAGAATTACTCCTGACCGCTCATCCATGAGTAAATGCGAGTGTCCTCTGGAGAGGAGTGATAATTTGGAGTCAGGCCAGCCAGTCAACTGGACGGTAATCAAAGTACAGGGTAGAGTGTAGATTGAGGGGTGTTTCGGCCAGGTGGGCACGAGGGGATGGGAGGGGGGCCATTGTAGGCCTCCAGCTTACCTCCCCCCACACGACGACACCAGCCGGTCCTCATTTAGGTTGAGATGTCAGCACCGAGGTGGCTGCCACCCTGTAGCGGAGTCCTGTTTCTGTCCGACTAGCCGGTTCTCCCAAGTCCCACTCGCTACCTGGTGTGTCAACAACTGGGTCACTCGTGGGCAGGCGATCAGTATAAGGAGGCAGAGAAAATCAGAAAAAAAGAAGAAAAGTTCAAAGATATAGAAGGGGAATAGAATCAATTGGAACATACCTGGAATCACCAGTCCAGATCCCCTCCCGCGCCATGTTCCCCCATCACATTGTTGCATATAAGGTGGCTGAAAAGGAAAAATTACATCCCTTCCTGCCCCCCCAGTTGCTGTTAGGCCAAGACAGTCTCTGGTTTAGGACTCTGTGCCCAATTAGTGGGCCTGTGGTCTTCGCTTAAGGGAAGGGTCTGCCAGTTCCAGCAGTGCTACGTCCAGGTTTGAGGGCACGTGCCCTGGGTCTGAGTCATATGTTGTCCAGGCCGACTAGGTGCTGGAGAAGCGCTCACGGGGCGTTCCTGCAGGTGGCGATCCAATCCTCTGCCTCCCTTATTTCACTAACCTAACGGATCCATTCCTCCCTGCTAGGGATTTGCAGGCGTTTCCAATATATAGGAAGTAGCCGCTGTGCTGTGGTCAGTAAGTGGGGCAGTACACTTCTTCTGTACTGGCCCATTGGCATGGGAGGAATGTGTAGCAAATAGTGAACCGGGGAAAAAGGGATGTCCAAGTCTAGAATTTCCTTGATCTGGGACTGTATGTATTCCCAATAGGGTCTGATCACCGGACAGTCCCACCAAATATGCAGGAGTGTACCTCTGTGGCCACATCCTCTCCAGCACCAGTCAGATGTGGATGGGTATATCTTTGCTAGATCTACCGGTAGCAGCGCGACAGTATTTTATAGTTAACTTCCTGGGTTTTGCAATCAATGGAGCTGGAGACGGTGAGTTGGTAGAGATGTGACAGTTGGGGGGGGGGGGTTAAAGACAGTCTCTAAATCCAGCTGAATGTGGGTTTCAGCGTAGAGGCCGTAGAGCCAATCAGGCGGTAAAGTTCCGAGATCATGTGTGGGATTGGTTCCTCTGCTATAAAGAGGTGTTCAAAGGATGTGAGTGTGGGGGGCGTGGCTTGCAGCTAATGGAGTAGGACGCACAGAGCTCTAGCTCCGCCGAACATCCTACTATTCATCCTGATATCCTGTGACCGAAAGACTGCCTGACGGCTGTACGAAACCCCGACAGCCCGATTTACACACCGCATCCTGGAGAGCTTGTACAGAGATGTCCCGGTGGGGAAAAGACTCCCTATCTGTGGCAGAGCATGTGGGGCAAGATGGCGCCCGCTCCATGCGTTCGAAGGAGGCAGCTATCAGGCTTTTCACCAAGCCAGGAGCCAGGGACAATACTCCCAAGAATGACTCCTTACCTTCGGATCTGGACGAGCAGGAGGATATGGAAGTCCCAGGGGTGGCCTGGCAGGAGGATCATGCAGACACAACAGTGTGGGACACAGTGAGTGCACAGGCCCCCCTCCCTGCAGCCATGGGCACAGCTAGCCCTGCAGAGCCTCCCACTGAACCCACGCTGAGGGATATTCTGTCTGCAGTCACTTCTTGCAATACAGCAATTACAGCCCTGACCACTGAAATTAAAGGGGTTAAACCGGAGATTAACTTAATTTAGTCAGGCATGACATGCAGAAGCTGCTTGACCGCATCACTGCATTGGAGGGGAGGCTGAGCAATGTGGAGGATGAAGTGGCGCCATTGCTGAGGGAAGTGCATCACCTGCAGTCTCACTCCTCTGGCCACACTGCTGGTTTAGAGGACATGGAAAATAGACTCAGGCGGAACAACGTGAGAGCAGTGGGGATTCCAGAAAGAACACAAGGGAAGAACCCCGTGGCTTTCATAGAACATTGGCTGACTACCACCTTTGGGGAACAATCATTCTCCAAAATGCTTGCAGTGGAGAGGGCTCACAGGGTCCCAGCAAAACCGCCCAGACCTGGTGAGCCCCCGTGTCCGTTCCTCTTCAAACTGCTCAACTTTAAGGACAGAGATGCCATACTGCACCATGCCAGAACCAAGGGTGACCTCATGAAAATTGATAATGCCAGAATATCCCTTTACCCGGATTTTTCTGCGGATGTGCAGCGCCAACTAGCTAAATTCACTGAGGTGAAAAAACGCCTCAGAAAATACGCTGTTACGTATGCCATGCTTTACCCAGCTAAACTTCGGGTGGTTGCTAATGATGAGACTCACTTTTTTGAAAATCCTGCTTCTGCCTGGCTACACAGAGTGGAACATTCTTTGCAAAGAGCACCCTCCCATTTGGTCTAGATGTTGATGTCCTTCTTCCGGCTGACTATCGATCCTTAGAAAGAAAGGGGCTTTGATCGAGCCACATGCTTTATAGACTGCTGATACTTTTGTAAAGGTGGCCTAATGAGACTCTAGAAGACAACGCCATGCAGCGTCCTGATGAGGAGCACAAAAATGCAAGTTTCTTCGACTTGTAGACTGAACCAAGAAGTTGGGGCCCCCCCCCCTTCTCCTTTTGTCCTACAAGGACGCGTAGCTGTTGACCTATGCCTCTACGATGGTTTTGAGAGGCAGCTTTTTTTGCGACACAAGACCATCAGTCTTTTTTTTTTTTTTTTTTTTCCCAAGTATTTTTTTTTTTTTTTCTTTAATTTGCTTTCAGTTTTTCCTAACCCCTGCCTGTTGCAGGGAGCGAATTATTCTGCCGTATATTTGGTTACCTGACAACTGCCTTATTGAGGGAAGCCTAATGTGTGATAGACTGGTTGACACCGCCTGCTATAATAGCCTTTAAATATTGTGTTCCTAGGAGTAATTTTCTGCCTATTGCTTTGAGTATTGCTACAATGGTAAAACAGCTGATAGTACGCTACAATGTAATCGCTTTTTTTGTGTGTGTGTGTGTATATGTATGTATGTATGTATATATGTATGTATGTGTATATATATATATATATATATATATATATATATATATATATATATATATATATATATATATATATATATATATATACATACACATATATATACATACACATATACATACATATATACATATATATATATATATGTGTATGTATATATGTATATGTGTATATATATATATATATATATATATATATATATATATATATATATATATATATATATATATATGTATGTGTGTGTGTGTGTGTGTGTATGTGTGTATATATATATATATATATATGTATGTATGTATGTATGTGTATATGTATATATATATATATATATATATATATATATGTATGTATATGTGTATGTATATTAAAATATGTGTATGTATGTGTCCTATGGCTACTACACTTAAGATTATTTCATTGAATATGAGAGGGCTGGGTGATGGAGTGAAACGAGTGGCCTTATTTACTACTCTGAAAAAGTATGCTGCGGCAGTGGTATGCCTGCAAGAAACTCATTTGCAATTTGATATGCTGACCTCCCTTAAACGCAGCAGTTATCAAACCCAGTTTCACTCCACCCACACTACCTATTCTAGGGGAGTTAGCATCTTAATAGCTAACACTGTGCCTTTTACATTATTGCAATCCCTGATTGATGACCAAGGACGATATATATATATATATATATATATATATATATATATAAATATAAATTTTTTTACTTTGTAAGGTGGCAGGATGAGCTAATGGAGAAAATAGTGCAGTTGTTAGATGGAGGCAGGATAGGCTTCTCTGAAGAGGAAAGTTTTCAGGGATCGCCTAAAAGTGGATAAATTTGGAGACAGTCTGACAGATTGGGGTAGGGAGTTCCAGAGGATAGGTGAGGCTCGGGAGAAGTCCTGGAGGCAGATATGGGAGGAGGTGATGTGGGAGCTAGAGAGCAGGAGGTCTTGGGAGGAACGGAGATGGCGATTAGGTTGGTATTTTGAGACTAGGTTAGTGATGTAGCTGGGGGCACAGTTGTGGATGGCTTTGTAGCTTATTGTTAGTATTTTGAATTTAATTCGTTGGGCGAGTGGTAGCCAATGGAGGGATTGGCAGAGAGGGGTAGCAGACACTGAGCGGTTTGTAAGGTGGATGAGTCTGGCAGCAGCATTCATGATGGACTGAAGGGGGGGATAGTCTATTTAAAGGTAAGCCAATGAGGAGTGAGTTGCAGTAGTCAAGGTGAGAGATAACCAGGGAGTGAAGCAGGAGCTTTGTGGTTTCACTGGTTAGAAAGGAACATAGTTTAGAGATGTTGCGGAGGTTGAGGCGGCAAGTTTGGAAAGTGGATGTGGGGCCGAAAGGAGAGTTCAGAATCCAGGCTAACACCTAGCACCCTGACATGGGTGGATGGTTTTGCCATTGCTCTTGACAGAGAAGTCCGGGGAAGAGGCACGTGGGGGAGGAAATATTATAAGCTTGGTTTTGGACAAGTTGAGTTTGAGGAAGTGGTGTGACATCAATACAGATATGTCGGTTAGTGATTCGTGAGGAGACTGATGGGGTGAGTTGAGGGGTGGAGAGATAGATTTGTGTGTCATCAGCATAGAAATGATATATAAAGCCGTGAGAGGCTATCAACTGACCCAGGGAAGAGGTGTAGATTGAAAATAAATAATATTTGAAGCGCTTCACAATGTGCATGAAAATGAATATATAAGTATAAATAGTGAAATAAATCCAGCGGTGAGTAAAAATTCCTAAAAAATCCAGCAATCAAAATAGTGTAAAATTATAAAAAATTAGTGACCCCAAATGTGTAAAAAAAATTCACATAAAAAATCCACATAAAAATAAATATATAGGGATGTATTCAGAAGGTTCAATTATACAGGTGTAGAATCCTGATTGGTATAGAGCTTTTGATCACTAGCAAAGCTGTTTAAAAACACTTGCTTAATCAAGGTGCTCATTGACCTTCATGTTAAACAATGTGCTTTTTGCTTCTATTCACAACCAATGTGAGAATCATAAACAGGCAGATAAGAGAAAAAAACAATCATTGTGCAATAGTTAGGATACCAAGGTACACAGGCAAACTTCAATCCACTCACGTGTGCCTTATAATGATAAGGCATATGCAGGTTTTACTATAGCAGTCAGCCGCCTTAGACAGGAGCAGATTCAGTGCAGTACACTGTGTGATACTGCTGATCTGCACAGAGCGTCCTTGGCTCCTCCCACGCGTTACATCACAGTCACGTGACTTTTTCAAGGATAATACAAGCTCTGACGGACTCAGCTTTATAGCACAACAGCAGAGTGGTTGCCATGGCTACAGCATGAGTTTATCATCATCCTGCTTCCTGCATAAACTTCAATCCTGTTAAAACCTACTTTTATTAGACATGTAATTCATATGAATATCGTTGGTTTATCAAAACCACGATTCCATGTGTAAAAAACGCAGTGTGTAAAAAGTAAAAAATATATATATTGATATCTCTAATCACGTTTACTTTTTCAACTCCCTCCAGTGGTCACAATTGGTATAACATCTCACAGAGGGAATATATGGCAAAGCGTTGTCTCTAATGGTTTTGATAATTGACCAGTGCCCCATGATATCACAAAAATGGGGTATCCACATGCTCTGCTCATAAATGTATGGAAAACGGAGTAAACAAGATGACATGATATACATGACATGATATACATATATAAAATTAAAATAAGATATTATATAAGAAATGGGGAAATAATATTAAAATCTAAAAATTCCATGATAGAATATTGCAAAAATGGATGATGACCATTATTTATATGCTAGAACTGAACCAAATATTGCCACTCAGAAAAAACTGGTATTGGTCAATTAATGAGAATATTGGACCAAATGCACATTGTGAAGCGCTTCAAATATCATTATTTATTCTTTTTAAGTGACTCTGAAAACACTATTTTTTGATAGCAGCCTCACTTGGTTTTATGTGTAATTATCAGCTATTTAGCATCACAGCGCTTTGTGTTTTATATATAGATTGAAAATAAGAAGTCCAAGAACAGAACCTTGGGGGACCCCAACAGAGAAGGGAAGAGGAGTGGAGGAAGTAGAATTGTAAGTGACACTGAAGGTGCGTTGGGATAGGTAGGATGAGAGCCACTGAAGAGCACAGTCACGGAGACCGAGGGAGTAAAGTTTTTTTGAGGAGGAGGGGGTGGTCAACCGTGTCAAAGGCAGCTGAAAGATCCAGAAGTAGGAGTACAGAATAGTGGCTGTTGGTTTTTGCAGTTAGGTCATTTGTGAGTTTTAAAAGAGCAGTTTCTGTGGAGTGTTGAGGGCGAAATCCAGATTGAAGGGGATCAAGAAGGTTGTTTTTAATGAGGTGGTCACTCAGTTGGTTGTAAACCAGGCATTCAAGGAGTTTAGAGGAAAAGGGGAGCAAGGAGATAGGGCGTAGGTTGTTAGGATTTGTGGGGTCCAAGGACGGCTTTTTAAGTATGGGGGTGACCAGTGCATGTTTTAGAGCATTGGGGAAGATGCCAGAGGTGAGGGAGAGGTTGAAGATGTGGGTTAGAGAGTGTAGGATGGGGTCAGAGGGTGACCGTAGCATTTGAGAGGGAATAGGGGACAGGTGGTTAGGTGGGCGATAGAAAGGAGTTTAGCAACTTTGTCTGTAGTAGCAGATTTGATTAGGGGGAGTGTCAGTTGTACCTGTTGACATGGGGTCTTAGATGGGGGAGCCACCTGTAGAGCGGAGATTTCATCGCGGATTGTATCAATCTTGTTTTTGAAGTGATTAGCGATTTCCTGGGCAGTGAGTAAGTCAGTGGGTGGAGGCGGTGGAGGACAAAGTAGAGAGTTGAAGGTAGAGAAGAGTTTACGGGGATTGGATGAGAAGGTGTTTAATAAGAGTTGTAAAATAGGTTTGCTTGGCAGTGTGGAGGAAAGATTAGTATTTTTGGAGGGCAGATTTGTATTGGTTGAAGTCTTTGAGAGACTTAGTCTTGTGCCACAGACGCTCAAGAGCATGACTACGTTTTTTGAGAATTTTAGTGCCATCTGTTTGCCAGGGTTGTAGGGGTCGAGGCCTGATTCTGCGTGTAGTGAGGGGAGCAAGCTTGTCCAGGGTGGAGGACAGAGATTTATTGTAGATTGACGTGGCTTGGTTGGGGCAGGACAGGGGAGAGATTTTGTCATAGAGGTGGTCAGTAGCAGAATAGAGGAGAGGAGTTGAAGTTGCGAAAGTTTCTACGGGTGATGGTTAGGCGATTGGAGGGAAAGGTGGTGGAAGACAGGGGGAGAGAGAAACTAATAAGGTGATGGTCAGAGAGATGGAAAGGATTGTTTGAGAAGTTGCATGGAGTGCATAGGTAGGAGAATACAAGATCAAGCGTGTTGCCATCAGAGTGAGTAGAAGCCTGTACCCATTGCTTCAGGAAATGAAGAGGTTAGACTAAGAAGTTTAGAAGTAGCAGGAGTGTTTGTATTAGCAGGGATATTGAAATCCCCGAGAAGGATTGTGGGAATATCCGAAGAGAGAAAGTAGGGTAGCCAGGCAGAAAACTCATCAAGGAAAGTTGATAATGGTCCAGGGGGCCGGTAGATCACAGCAATTCCTTAGGGAAGTAGGAGAGAATAGACGTATACAGTGGGCTTCGAATGATGAGAGGGAGAAAGATGGAGGAGGGTGAATAACCTGGAAGGCGCTCTGGGGGGATAGGAGGAATCCCACTCCACCTCCCATGCGTCCATTAGGCCTAGGGGAGCGAGTCCAGTGAAGGCCACCCTGGAAGAGGGAAGCAGGAGAAGGGGTGTCATATTCGTGGAGCCAGGTTTCGGTGAGAGCAAGTAGATTAAAGGAATTAGTGACAAAGTGGTCATGTACAGCAGTGAGTTTGTTGCAGACAGAGAGGGAGGCTGGTGTTGGGAAGAAGAGGAATGGAGACTAAATTGTGTAGATTGCGACTACTGCCAGAGGGTGTAGAGTGATGGTGATGGGTGTGTTGGGCACAGTTAAATAAGGGGGGCCCAGGGTTTGGGGAAATATCTCCAGCGATTAGGAGAAGCAGAAGAGTGAGGGAGGTAGTATGAGAATGTGGTTTGTATGAGGGGACATGCTTCAGTATCCTGGGGGGTTTGTTAGTAAGTGGGCTTAGAGTTAGAAAGAGGTGATGAGTGCAGTAATAGGGGGAGGGGAGAAGTGAGGGTGATATGTACAGATTGTGGGGTGGAGCAGAGGGATGAAGAAAAGAGAGCTTGAGGAGAGAGGCAGCAATCGTGAAAAGGAGGAGAGGTAAAGAGAGCATGTTTTAGAGAGGAAGATGATAAAATTTGGAAATAGGGTCACCTGCAGTCTGTTATAGTTTTCTTTGTGCAAATTGCTGAAGTGCAAGAGCAGAAGTGCCACTTATTTAAAGAACCCACTTCTTTGGAAGAACCCCCTGTATGTGCAGCCCCCTGTATGTGCTCCCCCGTAAAGAAGGCCTTGTATTTATACTGTGTGTTGGGTGTGGGTTGAATCTGGCAATTAATTAATTAGGAGGGGATATTAGGAACACAGCTAGCAGGGCATAACTTTCACACCACAATCAAACTGCAAGGGGACTAAAAGGCCAACGCCTCATAGGAATTCATTTCTCCCAGCAGAACCAGAACAAACTCTGGAAGGTTAACCCTTTCTGGTTTGCATTATTCCCAACACCTGATCCCATCCCTCAAGCGATCACTGAGTTTTTGCATATTAACAAGGGCACTGCCTAGCCCACAGTTGTATGGGATGCCTTGAAGGCTCATATGCAGAGACTTCTCATTAGACAGATCTCTAAAATCAAAACTAAAACTAAGGATTAGGAAAACACTGTCATGCAAGCAGCTAGTGAAGCAGAGGCATGTTATGTACAGGATCCCACTGAGCGTAGATGATTGGAGGCTCAAGCCCTATATCAACAGGTCTTGTTAAATGCAGCTGAGAATAAGAGATTCTTTATTAAACAAAATTATTTCAATGAGGGGGAAAATACGGGTCACCTCTGGGCAGTAATCGATAAAGCACTACGCATATAGAAGCCATTCAGACCCCACTTGGAGACAGTCAGGGAGCAGGCCCAAATTGCATTGGTGTTTACAGAGTTCTTTAGAGATGTGTATACTTCTAAGGTGAACCCTACAGAGGAGGCTCTCTCCCACTTTTTAGACCAATGCAATATACCAAAGGCTACATTACGGAAGGTTGACATGCTGAATGCTCCACTTAAACTGGAGGAACTCTCACTGGCTGTGTCACAAATGGCGAATAATAAGGCCCCTGGCACTGACGGACTGCCGACAGAAATGTACAAACAGTATGGTGAGATCCTACTGCCGGGGCTGTTAGAGGTATTGAACGACTCTTTTAGGACTGGTTGCCTTCCGGATTCCATGGGGGAGGCTGTGGTGGTGGTACTTCCTAAGCCGGGACCCTCTGCAGCCAGACTCCTACAGACCCATATCGTTGCTAAATACGGATGTCAAGATTTTGGCACGCGTATTGGCAACTAGACTGGCTACGGTTATTTCTAGACTGGTCCATGTAGACTAGTCGGATTTATCCCAGCATGATCTATGGCACTAATATTAGGAGGCTATTCCTGAATCTTCAGCTCCCAATAGAGAACTCAGGAAATAGAGCGATTCTTTCCCTCGACGCTGCCAAGGCATTTGACAGCGTGGAGTGGAACTATCTGTGGGCTGTGTTGGCTAAATTCGGCCTGGGAGAGGGGTTTATAACCTGGATTAAACTCTTATAGACAGCGCCAACAGCGAGCATTGGAATAAATTACATGTTATCGGAGGCCTTTCCATTGTTCTGGGGCACTAGGCAGGGTGTTCACTGTCGCCCCTGCTTTTTGCCCTTGCGTTGGAACCTCTGGCAGCTAGGATCAGAGACCCATAGAGAAGTTAAACTTTCGTTATATGCAGAAGATGCATTACTTGGGGGATACGGATGGTTCCCTAGTCGCTGCTATGCGACTCATCGAGTTGTTTGGAGAGTTTTCTGGTTTTGCCATTAATTGGCACAAATCAGTACTCCTCCTGCTGGATGATCTCCCCTCAGTGTTACCTGACATTGTGGCCCAGATACAGGTGGTAGAATCCTTTTAAGTACTTAGGAATTGTAGTGACAAAAGACCCTACGGAATATATAGCCCTTAATCTAAAACCCCTACTACTGAAATTCAAAAATAAGTGTGCTGCATGGTATAAATTGCCGCTGCCAGTCACTGGAAGAGCCAATTTGAATAAGATGATCTGGGCCCCACAACTGTTATACATCTTGCACAATGCCCGGTGTGGATACTGAAACACTGGTGTCGACGTATTGACTCTCAATTTAGGTCTCTAATCTGGAAAAATAAGGTAGCCAGAATAAAACTTACCACCTTTACAGTACCCTAAAGATCAATGAGGAATGGCTGTTCCCATGCCCAGACATATTTCTATGCTTTGCAGATACAACACTTTACAGGATGGAATCGGCCTAATGCTTCAGATCCCTCTAAATCCTTACTCCTAAGCCCTACTACGTCATACTCTGCATTATCTCATATGGAAATGGGTTTCCCCACGGTTCCTTCGTTCTGCCCAACAGTCTGTCTCCTTAAAAAAACTTTGGAGTAGTATCAAAGGGAGATTGGGAATAAATGGCTTCCTACCTAGTACACCAATTTGGCAGAACAAGTTCTACACCGAGCTGGCTAAACTCAGTGGTCACACAAGGTGGGAGATGGCAGGGGTTAAATATTTGTCCCAAATTTTTGTTGAGACGGGCTTGAAATCCTACGCGAAACTGAGGGAGGAGTTCCCACTACTAGGCGATTTTACATTATCAGTATATTCGATTGAGCCATGCAATCCGATCTCAGAGCAACTGCTCGTCCCTGCATCTGGTAGACTTAACCTTTTCGGAGTCTGTTTTTGATGAAACTGAAAAAAAAGGTGTCCTCTCTAAAACTTATATGCAAATGCTGGCCCAATACAGGCACCTGATATTCTGCTCTGCAGAGAGAAATGGGAGAGGGATATTGGTCCCATTGACGGGAAACAATGGAGACAAATATTGAATGCTAGACCCCTGGTGTCAGTGTCTGCGGTACAAAGACTGTCACAGTTGTTTATATTGCATAGAGTGTATAGGACTCGGTACAATTACACCATTGGGGAAGTAGACACACCCATATATGCGCTAAGTGTCAGGTTCAATCAGAGGATCTCCTGCACATGTTGTTGTGGAAGTGTCCCAAACTTGTGAGATATTGGAACAAAGTGGTCGCAATAATCAATTCTGTCATTCAGGTTCAGCTGCCCATGGATCCACTGGTGTGCTTGCTTGAAGCTCTAGATGAGGACTTTTATTCCCCTCATACACACATTGCTCTTATTAGATTACCCTATTTGGCAAGGAAGCTGGTAGCGAGATATTGGCTGTCTGCCCGGATTCCGACGAGCAAACAGTGGATCCAGGCGGTTAATGATATTCTTATCATATTCTTCTTATACAGGAAAAACATTCCCATAGGAAATCGCCACAGAAGTTTGAGAAAATATGGCAGTATTAGCTGGGTGCCCCGGAAGTAGCTCCACCGCAACTGGTCTTTCATAGGCTGCTACAATGTTGCTAGTCCAAAGGAGAGGAGTTTAAAATGTGAAATGCATGTTCTGATTGAAATACCCAAGGGAATGCCGTAATAGACTGGTGTTCTTAGTGGTAAAGAGTTAATGGGTGTTGGAATATGTAATACAAGAAACTGTATGATGGCATTGTCACGTTGAACTGGTGTGTGTATGTATATGTATATATATGTGTGTGTATGTGTATATATATATATATATATTTATATATATATATATATATATATATATATATATATATATATATATATATATATATATATATATATATATATATATATATATATATATATATATATATATAATTTTTTTTTGTTTTCTTTTTCTTTTTGAAACTAATGCAAAGATGGAAGCTGTACTATGCATTTATATCAGTTATGGTATGAATAAGTATTCTCTGTATTTGTACAAACGTCACAGCCATTTCTATGGCCTGTCTGTATACACTTCTGTTTTGCATGTATCCTCTTACTTATGTACAATAAATATCATTTGATGTAATGTGAGTGTAGAGACATCCCGTATGGAGCCCCCATTGGTCACAAAGAAATGGTGTAATTGCCTGTAGCGCCAAAAGTCCATGGGAAAGCTCCCGTTCCGCTCTGAGGGTCTCCAGGGGTATTGGCTTACCACAACTAGCGCTACTATCCTCAACCCAGGGGCCGAAAAATGCCATCTGTTCTCCCGGCAAGAACCACAAAATGCCTCCCAGTGGGGACACAGAGAGGGCCAAAGCCAATTTAGCATTAAGTCGATCCCAGGTTCCTAGGGCCTGAGTTGTCAGTGGGGAAGTAAAATCTGATAGCCCTCTGTGTGCCCGGGTCAGCCATGGGGCCCGCCATATACTACTTTAGGGAAACCCAGAGTTTGGAGTTAGTGTGGAAGCGCCAATTGAGTATCCTCTGAAGGACGATTTGCCCTATGGTACCTTTTGAATATCTGGGAGGCCCAGACCCCCCTCTTCTCTCGGGCTCGTCAACAACCTAAGCGCAATTCTCGGTCTCCGGTCGTGCCATATAAATTTCAATATCATACTGGATATTTGGGTGACAACCTCTAGGAAGGGACATGGGTATCATCTGCATGTGGAACAGTATGCGCGGGAGGGTATATATATATATATATATATATATATATATATATATATATATATATATATATATATATATATATATATATATATATATATATATATATATATATATTTATTTACGTAAAGTTTGTTTTTAATAAAAGATCCACTAAACCACACGTCATATAACAAGTAAGGTTCAACAGTGAAGAAAAGTGTATAAAAGGCACAGGAGGAGATGAGGTTACACCTGGAGAAACTGGAGTCATGGGTCTGAACCCGACATGAGCCGTATCAAATGGAATTAGGGGCGAGGGCTCAAGCTCCCATGATATGATATGAACATTGGGGGAGGGGAGATTCCGAGCCAACACTACTGGGGAGACCCAGTCACATCATTTCTTCCTCAAGCCAAAGTAAGTCGCCTCCCCTGAATTCACGCTGCCCAGATTTTATCAAATTTCTTAGGGCAATTACATCCTAGGTAGGTTAATTTGTATAGTGGTAAGGCTGCGTCTACTAGGGCTCTCCACTGCTGTACTGTTGGGGGAGTGGGGTCATTCCATTTCTGGAGGACCGCTCTCCTCTCATAGAAAGCTGCGTAGAATACGAATTGCTTTTTTGCCTTTGTGTCCACAACCCAGTGGCAGTGGGTCGCAAGGAACTCTTATCTTATAGAGTTGATGTCGGCCACCACTCCCTTTCAGAAAAAATTGTAGATGTGGACAGGACCATACAACATGAAAGAAAGTGCCTGTCTCTAGGGCACAGGGCATTCTTGGGGTACATCCTTGCGAGGCGTTCTGGGAGTAATATGCCCGGGGATGAACCTGAGCTGGGTAAACCGATCTCTCACGGAGACCATGAGAGGAAGGCATTGCTGTATACCCTCCTCCCAATCATCAGCGAGAGCAGGTATATCCGCCTGCCACCTTGAAAACAGCTGGGAAACCACAGGTGTGAAGGCCAACAAATTCGGCATAAAGGGCTGAAAGGGGTTTTAGGTCCTCAGCCAGGGCAAACATGCGCTCAATCCCATTAGCCTCTAATGTAATAGGGTGGGGGAACTGGGTCCAATAAGCCTGTCGGAGCTGGATGTACCTGAAGAACATGAAAGTAGGCAGACCATGCTCACCCCGCAGGTCATCAAATGTCTGCAACCCATCCGCAGATACAATATTACAATATCCGCCAGAGTTTTGATACCAAAGCGGGCCCATATCACAGGGTCCAGAATGCGGAAGGGGAACCGGGTACTGTCTCTAAACAGATAGAGGAACTTGGGAAGCACAGACATTTTTAATAAGTTTGATCCTACCAACAGGGGTGAGGGGGCAAAGTCCTCCAGGCAGCACACCTCTGAGTCAGGGAGGACAGAACCGGTTCTAAATAAAGTATAAATTGAGAAACTTCTTTATGAATAACTACCCTCATATTTAAATTGGGAGACTATTTGCAGTGGTGTATCAATAGGTAGCCTGTCATCAGTGGAGTGCAACGCAAACAGGATGGACTTCCCCCAGTTAACTTGAACACCTGAGTACCTACCGAAGGTGTCAATAAGTAGGAGAGCCTCTCTCAGTAAAGTAGCAGAATTTCTAAGATACAAGAGGGTGTCATCAGCATAAAGGGAGTTCTCTCCTCTACAGGGCCCATGGTGATACCACTGACCACAGGTGCTGAGCGTAGGAGGATTGCCATTGGCTCTATGGCTAGCGCAAAAAGCACTGGGGAGAGTGAGCATTCCTGCCTCGTCCCTCTGTAGGCAAAAGGAAGGTGAATCAGTACGCACTCTAGCTTTAGGGGTGGTTTATAGGGCCTTCACCCTAGTGGATAAACCTAGGGCCAAAGCTGAGCAGGACCTCCCATAGATATATCCATTCAACCAAATCAAATGCTTTTTCAGCATCCAGGGAAGCCACTGCATCCAAAGGGGCAAGATATTTGGCAGAACCCTGAACTGTGTAAAGCCTCCGGAGATTTATATCTGTGCCCTTACCTGGCATAAAACCGTTCTGGTCCTCGTGGACCAGGGTAAGGGTAACTTCATTCAGTCTCCACGCCAAGACCTTTAGTAAGAATCTCAGCATCTGCATTAAGCAGTGAAATCTATCGGTAGGAGGTACATAGCTCGGGGTCCTTACGCGGCTTAGGTATAACTACTATAATTGCCTCCGCCATAGAGTCAGGGAGTGTCCCTTCTTTCAGGGTCTTGACTATCATCTCATGAAGCTTAGACATTAGTTGTTCTCCATATTGTTTATAAAATTCTAGGGGGATCCCATCTGCACCCGCGGTTTTTCCTGCCTGAAGGTCGCCCATAGCCTGTTGAACCTCTTCCACAGTTATGAAGCCGTCGAGGCGTTTACGTGCTGTGTCAGAGGGTGGGGAAGTTGACCTGATCTGATCTAAAAAGGTAGTAAGCTCTTTCACAGAGTAGTCAACCTTGTTGGAGTAAAGGCCACTGTAATATGAGGCGAATTGGGCATTTATGGCCAGAGGGTCTGCCACTAATACTCCACCACTAATACCCCATCGGTATCGCGAATCAGGGCAATGGGGATTGGTTGCTGCTCCTTAGGTAACCAAGCCAGGAGCCGCCCGGTCTTACCACCCTGCTCAAAAATGTGCTGCGACTGCGCGAGGTGCTGCTTTTTTGCCTTGGAGACCCTGAGTACTTCCCGGTAGGCAGCCTGCATATCCAAGTAAGTTATCGGGTTTTGGGATAACACGTACCGGGACTCCAAAGTCTGGGCTGTGGCCTCAGCCTCTTCAAGAGTGACGGATGCTCGCTGCCTGGCACTAGAGATGGAGGATTGGTAGGAACCCCTAATATAGGCCTTGAATGCGTCCCATGTATTATTAACTACAGCAGTACCTGCGTTTGTCAGCCAGAAGTTATTTATGTGAGCGGAAATTTCAGCCTCCACTATGGAATCCGAGATCTAGTAGTATTATAGCTGCCACAGTCTCTCAGAAGGAGGTGTCAGGGTTCGGAAACAACACAGCATAGGGGCATGATCTGGTATTCCCCTTGGTAAAATATCCACCTCACGTACACGAGAGCGCAGCCCACCAATAACAAATACTAAATCGATGCGGTACATGGCTTGGTGAGACGTGGAGTGACAGGTGAAGACTCTGTCCGTCGGGTGTCTCCACCGCCAGACATCAGTCAAGCCTTTAGAAAGATGCCCATCGTGACAGGAGAGTCCACACTGGTCCCCTGAGACAGCCTATCCAGGGACGGGTTGGGGACCATGTTGAAATCTCCAGCAATAATGAGATTATCGGTAGGGTATGTAGAGAGAAGAGGGATCAGGGACTTTAAAAGGGCAGTAGTGGCCGGTGGTGGTATATACAGCCCAAGAATGATCATTTCCATTGTGTCAATAACCACATGCAGAAGTACATACCTGCTCTCCGGGTCCACCTTAACATCTAATAATTCATATGTCAGGGATTTATGGATCAGTACACTAACTCCCCAGGTAAAATTGGAGTATGTGGCATGGTAGTAGTGACCAACCCAGGGTTTTTTCGAACTAAGTACCTTACTCCCCACCAGATGCGTCTCCTAGAGAATACAGACCTGTGGATTACACTTTTTTCAGGTATGTTAAAACTAAGGAGCGCTTCACTTTGTCATTAAGTCCCCAGACGCTCCAGGAGAGCAGCTTCATGTGGGCCATAGGGAAAACTGCCATTTGGAAACGTCAGGGGAACAAATCAACAGTGGATCCAGAGAGGAACGCGCATGAATCACTACACAGACATCCATACAAAGGGTCCGAGAGACCCGTGATTGAACCCTGAGCTGTAAACATTGAGACTGCCAGAGAGAGCTACCGCAACATAGGCATTGTGACCTAAACATGCTAACAATAAAAAACCCCCAACAGCCTTTGGGGAACTCGGAGTGCCCATTCCCATAACCATAACTTGGCTCAATCAGAGCACTTTAGGTATATCTCCTATGGGGGCAAGAAGAAAAGAAGGCGACCCGGGGGGGGAGTTAACGGTTTTACAGTCAATGTAAGTCTTAAGCAACCGACCCCAACCTGAATATAGTGAACAGAAACCAGCTAATTGTACGTCTTGAAATAAGTTCACTTAGCGTAGCCTAAGGGCACAGACTTGAAGGGTATAACAAAATTAAATTAGAACAGTGTGTAAACAGCAATTGCAACTGCCTGTCCCCTTGTAGGTTGCTGCTCCACAGTACTCTCACTCCTCCAGCACGAGGCTGCTTCCCGTGGCCCCGCCTCCCCCCCCCCCCCCCCCCGGCACCCACCCGACACAAAGAAGTCGATTGTGGAGGACAGCTGTCCCTGAATCGGTCCTCCTCCACCGTTGCCGGATCTGGGGCCGGAGTTTGAGTCTGCATGTGCAAGCTGGCGGGAAGGGTCCACTGCCGCCCTTGCTGCGGAGAGACTTTTAGGGTGGAGGAATTCTTCTGTCCGGAACCGGATCTACCCCTACGCATATCCGGTGGGCTCCAGGTGGCACCCGGAGTGGATAATGAGAGTTTTGCCGGAATTAATTTGGATAAGAGTCAGGCAGGAGTGGAGCACCAGTAGCACACATCTACTCTGGCCGCCAGCTTGAACACGCCCCCCCCGACGTTCATCTTTACAACTGCAAGTCTCCCCATCCAAGTAAAGGCTGTCTTAGTCCAATTGGCCAAGTCGTTTTTCACGATAGCTAGCAAGGGGGGAAAATTGGCAGCATAAAGGGTGTCAAATCTGTCTGTCAACTGAATGCCTAGATATTTTAGGGATGACTTGGCCCATGTAAATGGGAAAGCCGTTTGCAACCTATTAGTCAGTGAGGGCAGTATCTGGATGAGAAGTATTTCTGATTTTGCGTAATTTAATTTTAAAGTTAGAAAGCGATCCAAATTGTTGGAGTTCCCGCATCAGATTTGGCAGGGAGATCAGGGGCTCCATGAGGTGGAATAGCACGTCGTCGGCATACACCGACGGTTTGTGCTCTTTATGTCCCACTTTCAGTCCCTTGATGTCGGTATTTGCCCTACGGTGCGTAGGAACGGTTCCAGCACCAGGGAAAAAAGAATAGGCGACAGCGTGCACCCCTGTCTTGTGCCATTTCTGATTGAGAATCTGGGGGAGAGGAGGCCATTAACCTTGACTTGTGCACTCGGATATGAGTACAGTGCCATGATCCAGGCCTACGTGTGCGTGCGTAGTCCTATGGTCTCAAGTACAGCGCGTAAGTAGGTCCAGTCCACCCGGTTAAATGCTTTCTCCATGTCTGTAGAGAGAATTGGGTATGGGGGAGAGTCAGGGGAGCTACGTGCCCAATGAATTAGCTGTATGGCTCTAATGGAGTTGTCCCGAGCTTCCCGGCCCGTGATGAATCCGGTCTGGTCGGGATGGACAATAAGTGGGATTAGGTGTTTCAGCCTGGTGGCGAGAATTTTTGCTAAAGTTTTTATATCCACATTGAGGAGGTATATGGGTCGGTAGCTTTGGGGCATAGTGGGGTCTTTCCCTTCTTTGGGGATAACTGAGATATGAGCCAATAGTGCCTCCCTTGGAATGGCGTTCCCGTCTGCTATGGAGTTGAAGTAGCCGCACATCGACTCTGACAGCAGAGGTAAGAATAGCTTTTAGTAAGTTTTAGTGAACCCATCAGGGCCAGGGCTCTTACCAATAGGCAAAGATTTCACCGTTGCCTCTATCTCAGCGGGGGTAATGGGAGATTCCAGCGTAGAACATTGCTCCGCCGTCAACGGGGGAAGGCCCGACGCAGTTGGGTAGGTTTGAATGTCAGTCAGTTCCTTGCCCCGATCTCCCGGGGGTTGCGCTGAATCTAGGTCATAAAGAGTTGCATAATAGTCCCAGAACCCAGAGGCTATTTGGGAGGACTTGACCATGAGTACATCAGAGGATAGGCGCAGCTTATGCACAAGCATTTGCGCATGTTTCCTCCTGAGAGCTCTGGCGAGCATTTGGGCACACTTATTGCCATGCTCCTAATACTTGTGTGACATGTAGTGCAACTGTTTTTCTCTCAGGTCAGTCAGTTCCCGCAGAGCCGCTGGGTCTCTGTTTTGTTTGTGTTTGAGTGCCTGCAGCACCCTATTGAAGTCCGCTTGCCGGGCTTTTTTGAGCCTGGATCCCTGAGAGATCGGTTCGCCCCTCACAACCACCTTGTGACCTTCCCAGATAATCCCCTTGCTCACATCATCCATCGTGTTTTCCTTTAAAGTAATGGAACAGAACGTTCGTAACCCCAGAGACCACCGCCGCATCGTCCAGCAGGGACTCGTTCAGTCTCCACGGCCAAGCCCTACGGGCATCCAGGTGCAGCAGGGACTTGTTCAGTCGCCACGGCCAAGCCCTACGGGCATCCAGGTGCAGACCCAACATGGCCGTCACAGGGGCATGGTCGGATTTAGGGAGACTCCCGATGGACGAGGCCTGCTGCATCTCCAGAGCCAAACGGTCTATATGGGTATAGACATCATGGACCTTCGAGTAGTAGCTATAGTCTCTATCTGAGGGGTAAAGCACACGCCAGCTGTCTAACAGGCGGTGGGCCTGCAGGTATCTACGAAAATGTCTAAGGAAGGTGTGTGAATGTGAGGGGCAGCGGTGTGATGTGTCAAGCTGCGGGTCTGGGCTGACATTGAAATCGCCTCCCAAAATTAGGGGGCCTTCCCTGAAGTTTTCCAGGCAGTCCAGGGTGCTGTCAATGAACGTGAGTTGATTAGAGTTAGGGGCATAGATCGTGGCCACTGTGAGTTTCTGACCTGCTATAGCGCCCTTTTAAGAAGACATACCTTCCCAGCGGGTCAACTTTGCTCTCTGACTTGGGAGGGACAAGATTTATGTACGGCAATAGCTGTGCCCCTAGATTTTGCGACTGGTGAGTTGCTTAGGTACCACTGATTTTATATAGGTGAGTCTGCAATTTGGGCATTGACCGGGAGGTGAAATGTGTTTCCTGCAAGAGGGCCACCTGAGCCCCAGACCGTTTCAGTTCCCACCATAACTTGCTATGCTTACAAGGAGAGCAGAGACCTCGGTTGTTATAGGAAATTACCTTAAGTGACGCCATAGGGAGTCCTTTTGGCAGGAGGTTCTTTTGCCACAATGACGAGTGTAGTGCAGGAGGCAGAGCCGGAGGTTGTTCCTGTGAAAAAGTATGTAGTGAGAAGGAGAAAGCAAGGGAAAGAAACAGTGAGCGATATCCAAACAAACGTGTAACACATATCGTAACATGGGGGGTAATACCTCATCCTGAAATACCTGGGGGGTGAGCACTGGGTTCGGGCCTACAAGGGGGGAGCCCCCAGAACCCATCCCCCTTTCCAAAAAGGAAATGTACCTAATGAGGTACGGCCTATGTGGGGAACGTGGACCAACACGAGAGGGCAGGATGCGGGAGTCAGTCCCCGTCCACCATCGCCCATCGAACTGTCAGCAATTGTTTAAGAGGGGAGATCAATTTGCTAAACCAAAAAGATAAACTGGGAAGGCAGGAAAGCCATCAGGGGGGGGTGAGTGGGGCAGGGGTCGAGGCTCCAACTTCAAGCCATCTGTAAAGGCCAACGGCGGGAAGTCAGGCTCGATTAGTCTAATAGAGGCACTAGTCCCTGCAGAGAGGCACGTGATGGTGCATAACGCGACAGAGTCAATACCTGCCTTCCAGGCAGGAAGACATGTTTGAAAGGCTCGGGCCCTTCTCAGAGTGCAAATAAAAAAAGTGCAAGTAAAAAGAAAAAAACCTGGGAGGAGGGAAAAATACCAGTAACTGGGGAGCAGCAACAGATGCGTGGGAAAGAAAGTTCCGTCAGTTCTCTGGGAACGCTTGGCCTCAAGGTGAAGTAGAGGAGGGGCGTCTGTGACTCCTGCGCTTAGCTGGTCTGCAGGGTTGAGGAAGTTGCATGTGGGGGGTGCTCCTGCAGTTCTCTCCAATCTGGGAAATCTACTTGTTCTATCCCCAGGGTGTCTAGGAAATGTGGGAGGTCGTCTTTGTTGCGCAGCGTGGCTTGCTTGCCGTCTTTGTTGGCTTGAAGGTAAAAGGGGAATCCCCGGCAGTAAGGCAGTCCAGCTTTTTGGATAGCCTCCAACAGTGGTCGGAGGGCCCTGCGCTGCATAAGGGTGCGCCTTGATATGTCCTGGTAGAAAGAAAGGTGGGCCCCCATCAAAGTCAAAGTACTGCCCCTCTCGCATTTTTAGCATGATCTGGACCTTCAATGTATACTTATGGAGCTTTCAAATTAAATCTCCTAGGATTGTCTACATCCTGGGAGGGAGGTCTAAGGGCTCTATGGGCACGATCAATCTCAATGATCACTGTTGCAGGCAGACCTAGGATTTCTCTGAATATGTTTTCCAGGGTGGTGGCAATATCCTTTAGGTGCTGTGGCTTCTGGCAGGCCTCGTATGCGGATGTTGGGCCTCCTCCTCTCAAAATCGTCTAACTGACACAGCCTCAATTTTCTGATCCTGGGCGTGGCCTTTGTCTTGTAGCATAGAGATGGCTGGTAAGGTCTCATCAAGTCTCTGTTCCACAGACTCCATTCTAGCCCCCAGGTTATTAGTGTCCGCTTTGAGCTGTGCCCATGTCTCATGCGGACTGAGACAGCCATAGACCTCTGTAGGTACATGACAGGAATACTGGTGGGAGACATCATCCACCTCCCACCTTCACATAACTTAAGACCCTCTGGCTCCCAAGGATGAACGCAGCCTGCAGCTCCCCTATACAACTTTGGAGACAGGTACATCCGACAGACCCACATTAAAAAAGAATAAAAGAAAAAATACTTTCGCCACACCTCATAGTGGTAACTATCCCGGTGCCTTGGAGGTGCATATGAAGTGTTCTATACTGTGACCGATCTCTCTGTGTGGCTGGGTGGATCATTGCCTTCCAGTTATTCCCTCTGGATAAAGGCCCTGACCGGGTTAAGGTCGCAAGCTATTTTGGGCTTGCCTTGTGGTAAGCGCACATTTTTATTGGTGTCATCACAGCGGTGCGGTGGAGGAACCATTTATCTACTCATATCCAAATATCAATATGAAGATTGTGATCTGGGCTTTGGACTCTTTCACTTATATTTAGATGGACTTTTAATTTGTCAAACTTCACGTTAATATAGTTTTTATGCTAGCCTTATCACATATATATGTAACATTTTTATGTCACTAGCGCTGCTACTTCACTTAATATATAATATAATAATATAGTGTATGCTTTTTAGGTTATTTAGTGCTGCTACTTATTTATTATTTATCCAAATATGTGTGTATCCCACTTATAGCAGCAGCTTCTTAGGTTTAATATTTAATTTTATATTTTTTGTTTTTTTCGGTAACACAATCAATTGGTTATCGTATCACAGCGCGGTATTTACTGTTTGTCTATTTTATTTATTATTGGCCTTTGAGTTATTGCTTTGACCCAAGTCCAGTCCAGGAACAGGATGAGTTCTTGGACCAAAAATTGGTTGCTTTAATGATCGTGACCAATTATGCCATATGCCTTTGCTGCGGGAGCTCCAGGAGAATAATCCAGATGTTTTTTGGAATTCTCTCCAGATGACGGACCCCTGCTTTCACCAACTACTGGCATTGTTGACCCCCTATATTAGGAAGCAGGACACATGCATGATGCTTTTATTTTTTGGTTGAATAACCACTTCAATACCAAGGACGTCATATGACGTCCTTGGCTTTGAGCGCTTATATCTGAATGATGCCTGTAGTTACAGATATCATTCAGATATTGCCGGTTTCAGCCGGCGAATCTCTACACCATAGGAACGATCATAGCGGCTGTTCCGCTGCTTGATCGTTCCTATGGGAGGCGAGAGGGGACGTCCCCCCCCCTCCCGCCGCCCTCCGGTGCCTTCTCCGACTCACCGTTACGATCGGTGAGGCGGAGAGTAGATCCGCCGGCGCCGGATGTAGATCATAGAGATTTCCGGCGGACCAGATGGTCCCCGGAGTCTCTATGATCGTCGGAGGCCGGGCGCGATGTTATGACGTCACGCCCGGCCTCTCCATTCAAAAAAAGTGTCAAAAAAAAAAAAAAAATATAATTAACAATAAAAAAAAAAAAAATTTTTTTAAAGCGCCGCTGTCCCCGTGTGCTCGCACGCAGAAGCGAACGCATACGTAAGTCCCGCCCACATATGAAAACGGTGTTCAAACCATACATGTGAGGTATCGCCGCGAACGTTGGAGCGAGAGCAATAATTTTGGCCCTAGACCTCCTCTGTAACTCAAAACATGTAACCAGTAAAAAATTTTAAAGCGTCGCCTATGGGGATTTTTAAATACCGAACATTGGCGCCATTCCACGAGCGTGTGCAATTTTGAAGCGTGACATGTTAGATATCTATTTACTCGGCGTAACTTCATCTTTCACAAAATGCAAAAACATTGGGCTAACTTTACTGTTTTGTTTTTTTTTTAAACACAAAACAGTTTTTTTCCCAAAAAAAACGCGTTCGAAAAATTCCTGCGCAAATACTGTGTGAGATAAAAAGTTGCAACAACCGCCATTGCATTCTCTAGGGTCTTTGCTAAAAAAACATATATAATGTTTGGGGGTTCTATGTAATTTTCTAGCAAAAAAATGATGATTTTTACATGTAGGAGCAAAGTGTCAGAATTGGCCCGGTATTGAAGCGGATAATAATGATTTGATTTGATTTCTTTATTTTTGGATGCATAGAATGCACGTTTTGGTTAAGTCCTATTGGCAGACAGCATGTCTAATTTTATTTATTTTCTTTTTTTAATGCACAATAAAAAATTGTGTAGAATACTTGGCTATGTGTTTTGCTTCAAATAACATTTTGGAGTAGGCAATTACATTTAAAAAAAAAAATACAATGTAAATTGACAAGGGACACCAACATAGTTTGTATCTTTGATCTTAAAAACTAGGGGATAATGGTGTTGTGCTAACTTACCCAAAAAATAAAAAAGCATAATAATGTTGTTCTTGATATCCCTAGAAAAAAAGCCTTTAAAAATTTGTTTGCAATAACTCCATCAGTATCACCAGCAAATCAGGTTCAATATTATCCCATTAACTCCTTGCTGTCCGCCCACCGTCAAATGACGGCGGGGTGGTGCAAGCTCTTGTTCTGGGACGCCGTCATATGACGGCGTCCCAGAACGGCCGCTCTCATGCGGGGGTGCGCAGCGATGGCGTCCCAGAACGGCCGCTCTCGTGTGGGGGCACGACCCCGATCTGTGTAAAGAGCTGCGTCTGCGGCTCTTTACCCATGTGATTGGCTGTGTCCACTCACAGCTGGTCACATATAAACAAGGAAGTGCCGATGATCGGCTCTCCATACCTCACACTGACAGAGTGCGAGGAGAGGAGAGCCGATCAGCGGCATCCCCTCACAGGGGGACATGTAGGAATGTAATCAGGGCACTGATCATCAGTGCCATGATTACAATAAGAAATAGTGTCACAATACAGTGCCCACCAATGCCAGCATACAGTGCCCACCAGTGGCAGCAATCGGTGCCCACAAGTGCCACCAATCAGTGACCATTAGCCATGCCAGTCAGTTCTGGCAATCAGTGCCGCCTATCACTGCTGTCCATCAATGCCCATCAGTGCCCATATGTGCCGCCTATTAGTGCCCATCAGTGCCCGTAAGTGCGGCATATTAGTGCCTCCTCATCTGTGCCACCTCATCAGCGCACATCAGCGAAGGCGAAAAATTACTTAGTTACAAAATTTACTGACAGAAAAAGAGTAAAAAATGTTTATTTTTCAAAATGTTTGGTCTTTTTTTACCAAAAAAACCCCAAAAACCCAGCAGTGTTTAAATACCACCAAAAGAAAGCTCTATTTGTGTGACAAAAATGATAAAAAATTTGTTTGGGTACAGAGTAGCTTGACTGCGCAATTGTCATTCAAAGTGCGACAGCGCTGAAAGCTGCAAAATGGCTTGGGCAGGAAGGGGGTGTTAGTGCCTGGTAGGCAAGTGAAGTGGTTAAAGAAGAAGAGACTGTGCGCTGCATTTCGTGATTTCATTGCCACGTCATGAATGTTAATTCTCCATTACGAACGCTAGTTTACAAGACTGACAGCTTCTGGCTCGTCCTTGCTTCCGAGCATGCGTGTTTGTACTTTGGACTTTTGTCTGGACTCGTGTAAACACGCTTAGAAAATCCAACAACAGACATTTGTCCGGAAAATTTTAAAACCTGCCATCCAACATTTGTCCGCGGAAAATCCGACAACAGTTATCTAATGGAGCGTACAAACGGTCGGATTTTCCACCAAGAGCCTATCATCACACATTTCCAATCGGAAAATCTGATCGTGTGTACGCGGCTTTAAAGTGGAGTTCCACCCACTTTTACAACTCTTCAGCATCCCTCAATAAACTGTGCACTGTAAACGAATTGGATATTTAAAATTTTTTTTTTTCTCAGCACCTACTGTATATCTGCTGTATTCATTTTTCACTTCCTCTTCCCTGGCCGTGGCCCATCGCATCATTTCCTGTTTGCAATGCCTTCTGGGAAGGGGCGGCAACTTCTTCTGACACTGCCGTTGCTATGGAAACCTGACCTGAAACCTATTACACTGC